>NC_045559.1:22078687-22378981 GCF_009819795.1 Aythya fuligula | reverse complement strand
GCCCCTTACTACAAGAATGACATTGAGGTGCTCAAGCGAGTCCAGAGAAGGGCAACGAAGCTGGTGAGGGGTCTGGAGAACAAGTCTTATGAGGAGCAGCTGAGGGAGCTGGGATTGTTCAGCCTGGAAAAGAGAAGGCTCAGGGGTGACCTTCTCGCACTCTACAGGTAAATTAAAGGAGTCTATAGAAAGGTGGGGGTTGGCCTATTCTCCCACATGCCTGGTGACAGGACGAGGGGAAATGGGCTAAAGTTGCGCCAGGGGAGGTTTAGGTTGGGTATTAGGAAGAACTTCTTTACTGCAAGGGATGTTAGGCATTGGATTGGGCTGCCCAGGGAAGTGGTTGAGTCACCATCCCTGGAGGTCTTTAAAAGGTGTTTAGATGTAGAGCTTAGTGATATGGTTTAGTGGAGGACTTGTTAGTGTTAGGTCAGAGGTTGGACTCAGTGATCTTAGAGGACTCTTCCAATCTAGTTGATTCCATTGCAGTCCCCAAGCTCAGAGGTAACCACTTATTAGTCTGGCGCAACGGGCTTTTGTGTTCCTTGCACTAGCTGTTCCTTCACCTCGTCTTCAGATACAAGGACATGCATCTCTTTCACCCTCCTCCATGAGTAAACAAGCCAGGATAGATTAAAGCCTCTTTCTTCAGGTCAGTAAGATACCTGCCTTTGGTTTCAGTGAGAAATCAGGCCCTAACAACTCAAGTGTCTTCTGGACGGTGTTTCTTCTGGGTAAAAAAATTTCCTTTCCCTTTTGAAGACTTACAAGGATGTAGTAACAAAAACAAAACCATAAAAGTGTACCGAGGCATAGGCTAATTTTCAGCCTGCAGCACATAATAGGTATGATATAATTTCAGACAACTATGATCTACATAATGTGAAGTGTTCTGGCATGCTTACAAGCTGCCAAAGGCCAGAAAATGGGACCTTCATTTTAAGACTATGTTGTAAAGAAAACGAAGACAACGACAAAAGTGAAGGAACTTTTCCTTCACGTAATTTTATTATGTTGCAACTCCTTCAGGTGTCCACAAAGAATTTTGCACATCCCCCCCAATCCCCAGCACCACAAAAAAAAAAAAAAAAAAGACATTCTGGCGTAGAGGTATAATTTAAATATAATTTAAATTCACACCAGAAGACATTCTTCTCACTTCAGTACAGTTAAGCCCAACAAAGTGCCAAAAAAAAAAAAAAAAAAAAAAAAAATAAGTAATGTATTTAATGTATTTACAAATCAGTTTTACATGTTGGCATTATTTACTTGTCTGATCTTGCATTCAGGGCTTGATCTATCTGGAGGGGAACACGTAATGCCATGCAAGGTTGTTTGGTTGTATGACTGACAACAGGACTTAAAAATTTTGATCTGTTTTTATAGAAGCAAAATACAGAAGAGTACACTATCCCCAAGGAAAACATAGAAAACTGCCTGTTGCTTCTCAGCTTTAAAGTGTCCCCTTCAAAAGTGTAAGCATCTGTTAAGGTGTAAGAAAAGGTGTAATCAGCTGTTTGAGTACAATTCTTACGTATACATGACCATTTTCCTCTCCAGTTTCTAACTTGGAGTGCAACATTTTTCATCATACTCTTAGATCAGGATTCAGATTCTAACAATGGTTCCTAGTGCAGAGAACTCTTCCAGAGAAGAGAGAAGCAAACCAGTCCAGACTGCTTTGAATGAGACAGAGATAGCAAACAAATGTAAATGAAGAAAATATACCTGTGGGAATGTTTTCCAAGAATTGTCATAGTCCAAAAGCTTTAAATTGGTTCAATCCCTGAAAGTTAATTAGCGCAAAGTCAGGTTGCATCACTGGATTTGAAGTAGTAGGATAGACTTGCACCATTGCAGAACCTCAGTCATGGATTAAATTGGCATTACCTCTAACTCTATACCAGAATGAAAGAGAAAAGCACACCTTTCTACTTTGTCAGCTACTGGCAGACCTAGAGAGAGAAAAAAAAAAAAAAAAAAAAAGTTGTTAATTAAAAAATAATGTTTTTTTAAGGCATTTCACCAAATATATAATATTTGGTAGTAACCAGACAGCAAATGAAAGGGCAGAGGAAAGAGTAGAAGGTACTTGCATGGCCTTAATTTCTGTAGCAATATAGAAAAACCACAACTTGCAATGATTTCTAAGTGCAATCCCTCTCAAAATATGAGAGTCTGGACTATGCAACTGAGTACTGAAAATCTTAAGATAAGGCAGCACCGAACTCAACTGAGAAGGGAGGATGAGTCTCTCTGGATGTTCACATAACAGAAAGGAAACTCTGGTTTTAGTCCTAGAGCAACTATTTTTCGAGACAGGCTGAACATTTTCCTCTCCAATTTCCAAGTTGGAGTGCAACATTTTTCATCATACTCTTAGATCAGGATTCAGATAACCTTTGGATTTGGTAAAACTTGCCAATTTTCTCTTTTAGGTGGAACTAAAACTTTCCTTGCCAGTCACATGGGTACATCTGCGTTTCTTATACTCCTCTTATGGATACCCCCTAAAGAAAAGACTGAGACATTCTTAAAAACAAAACAAAACAAAACAAAAAAAAAAAGTGATAAATATAATGCTATATACAATATATAAGGCTTAATTTGCCTTTGATACTTCAATGAAATGCAGCTCTTCTAGGCTTGAATAATACCTCATGATTTATCAGAAGATATAATAATGTGGCTGAATTTCTTAGAAGGCTAAAAATGTTTTGCTGAATGACAATCAAATACATCTCAGTATTCTGTAATAAAGGCTAAATAATTCTTATTATTACATATTCTTAAATTGCACTTGTCTCTCCACATTGAGCAAGCTCTACCTCTGAATGGGAAAGCTTCAGAATATGAAATCACAATGAGACTGATAGTTTGCAGTTCATAAATAATACTTGTGCTTATTTTTCAGAAGGAAAAAAAAAAAAAAAAAAAAAGAGCAAAAGTATAACGCAGCTGCTCATCTATTTTTACCTTACTTTAAAACAAACAAGGCCATCACTCTGGGCCCACCTAATTAACAACAGCTGGATAATGTTCTAGGCCAATTTTCCCATTAGATAAATATCTATAGGATTTAATAGAGAAAAACAGTTTTCCCAGAGTAAGATTATGAACTGTTCTCTAGGGCTTCTTGATAGCATGAAAGATGTTAGTTTGGGAAGCAATTGATACTTCTAGAAGCTTCTAGTGGAAGTTCTCTGTAGGAAAATAGACTAACATAGTTCTTGCATGTCAAAGAACTGGCATGGAGCTTGTGCATGTTTTCCTTGTGAAAAAAAAAAAAAAAAAGTTTCTTTGGGTGTGATTCTGTAATTTGCTCTATACATAATCTGTCTCATTCCTGGACTGTCTTTGGAAGCAAACAAACAGGTTCTCCCTGGATAAAATCTGGATGTGATTCTCAGGTTAGTTTACTCAAGGGACTAAGGTAGAGGGAAAAGGAGTCAAAGTGCACTAAGTGCACTCTTCACCTTACTTTAGTCTAGAAGGCCTACCTTGATATTTCAGGTTGTCTCACTTCCATTTCCTTCATACCACATCCAAGACCCTGCAAAACATGCACTTCATGTTCATGCTACAAAAAAAATTCTATGAAAGCCTGTAAGACAATTCTCATTTTCAAGCAAGCACTGCAGCTTTATCCTGGGGCCAAAGATAGATCATGGGAAATCCAGAAGAAACTTCTTCCAAATATAGGGCTGTGTAACAGCACTACATGTAGAAGTATGGATGCAGGTGCAACATTAATATGGACACAGGAGCTTCTATAGAGCTTATCTCGGGGGCCTGGAATCACTCTCTGTCAGCAACTTTAAGAAGTATAAGTATAATTTGTGCATTTGTCACTGGGACAATGACTTCCAGAGCTCCCGACTGTATTGGATGGATCCATTCAAGAAAGTTGATGACACTTTTTTATTACAGAGTTGCAGAAATGATTAAAAGATTAACTTAAAAGTTGCACTCTGCAAGACTCCAGAAACTCTACCCCTTTAGTTTAACAAGAAGGAGGTTAAAAGGCAACCTCATTACAGCATATAAGTAGTTACAAGGAAACCAGAGATGTCAGTGTGCCCGCACATCTAAGCAGAAAGTATATAGCAGAAAATATATTCAGGTGAGGAAAAAAAAGCACTTTTTTTTTTTTTTTTTTTTTTTTTTCTCCTTAACAGTGAAGGTATTAACCTTTACAACACTCCTCTACCAAGAGGAGTGGTAGATTCATGATCATTCAGAATGTTTAAATTGATATTTTATTATTTTTTTTTCAGAAGACTTGTTCTAGTTCAAATAGAACTTAATTTAAGAAAGTTCTGTCATTTTACAGGTCAGACTACATGAACTTTTCTTGATGTATAATCGATGAATCTATTAATATAATGGAGAATCATGCTGATCATAGAACTCAACCAGTCATTTGTCCTGTTGATGGTATATATTTTCTATGACATTCAGACTTATGTTTATAGAAATCCACTTAATTTTTATCATAAAAATTCTTCATGTTAGGCTGAGTAGTCACCTCTTTTCATTGCATAATTGCAAAAATAGCTTTGTCTTAGTTCTACTGCTCCTATAGATAACCCGTATTTAATTCATACAGGTCATAAGATCTATGATATCTGTACAAAATCTGTTTTAAAACTTGTCTGTTCTGTTTTGTTTTACTGTGATTTTTATTTCTATCATCTTTACAGATCAGCTTCAGCATACTTCTGTGTTTCCATTCAGGTGTCTGGCCTGGTTGAATCCCTATTATCCTAGTTATGTTTTCCATTCAATAGATATCTTTCAATGACTTCTGTGTGGATTTAATCCATTGAATTTGCAGTTTTATTTCCCCTTCAAATCTCCATTCCAATTTCAGATTTTCAGACCTTTCCTTCAGGGTTCAGAATCACCCTTTCACACAGAAACAGAAGAACTGATATCAACATCAGACTGCTTCTTAATCTGGCACATAAAAATAAACACTTAGCTTGCACGTATATTTGTCTTATAGAATCATAGAATCCTTAAGTTTGGAAAAGACCTCCAAGATCATCTGGTCCAACCATCATCTGGTCCTCTACCACCAATATTACCCACTAAAACATGTCCCTAAACACCACAGCCAACCTTTCCTTAAACACCCCCAGGGATGGTGACTCAGCCACCTCCCAGGGCAATTCGTTCTAATACCTAATCACTCTTTCTGAGAAGAAATTTCTCCTATTTTCCAACCTAAAAGCCTTGCCCATAACTTCTATCTATTTTTCTCAGGAGGCAGAGGTAAGGAAGGAATATGCCTAAGTTTGCAGAAGGAAAAATAAATACATGAAAAGTTTAGTTTATTTGACCTAGAAATGCATATACTGAACTGATACTGAGATATTATCTTCCAACTTTCTTTCATATTCTAACATACCATGACTCTAAAAATTTTGTGTTTCAGAAATCTTTTTCTACAACTATTTTCCCCTTCTTCAATGTCTTATAACACTCTATATATGAAGTACCATTCCGCACGTGGATTTTTTAATTTTCTAAACAAAATAGATCAGCTTTGCCATTTACAGGTACCTAGCAAAAATGGAAAGAATGTTTGTCTGACTTTTGTATTATTTTAAAGTCTCCTTCAGTTTCTTTTATAAACTTAGTAAACAAAGTTTACTTTTCAGTAACCAGGATAGAATCACTGGAAATTACTGGATTTTGATATTTGCTTCTGTTACTTCATGCTGTTCTACTCTGATAACCATAGTAAGGGGGATCTAAATTTTTGAAGGAATAGTACATTCCTTTGATGGAGATTTAGTCCATATATATTCCTTGAGTTTCTGATTGTTTTTCAGTGACTGTGTTTTTGTCAATAATTTTGTTATGGAAAAGAAATATCATCTGAAATTATTTTGGTTTTATGATAGAGCTTTTTTTTTTCTATGTGTGTGCATAATATCATGTACTATTACCATTCCACTTCCAGAGTTTTCAGCTATCAGTCTGATGTGCTGAGATGCAAATTATCTAAGCAGCTAATTAAAAAAATATATTTTTTTTCTTTAATACATCTTTCTCTATAATCCTAAATGTGATATACAGGACATGGATATTGCATATTTTGCATACTTCATAGACCAACTACCCTTTTCACACTAGAACAACTTTCTTTTTTTTCTTTTTTTTTTTTCCACAGATATCTTGAATAGATTTCCCTTGTGAGATTGATGTTCAGATGGTTTGTAATGAATTTTACCGAAGAATGATGCTATCCATACTAAAGACTACATTGTTTCTTTCCCTTGATATGTACTTGTTGATAGATGTATTTTGGGTTAGTAGTATATCTTAATCTGGTTCCTGGATTCATATTGAATTGTCAATTCAAATGACTGTGTTTTGGCCTTCATCTTTGTGCCAATACTAGCTCTGCATGAAGGAGACATAGATATTGTGTGGTTTCATGAATTAATAATAATATCTGTTATTGATATGGAAATAGTGCTGAAGAACTGAACTTGTGAAGATGTTCAATACAGTGGGCATAGTGCATGTGTGGAACAAAGATTCTGTTATAACAAACACTTAATAGCCAAATCTAAAACAGAAGATGATATGGGATATGATATACTGAGAGCAGATTCTTTGAGAGGACAACATTTTACACCTTCAAACTTCCACTATGTGAAAACACTGGTCTTCATGGTCCCGTATTCTGTCTCTGACTGTAATGGATATTCTAAAAGTGCTAAAACAGAGCATGCATATAATGATACTTCTCCAAGAAGAATCCTGGCACAGTTTTAGTACCACAGCCTTTTGGTTAAGAAGTGGTGTCTTTGTAGATAACATCCCTTCATGGTTATTTCTTTCATTAGATTGTCCAGCTGCTTTTCAAAACTACATATAATTTTGAGTAAAGAAATTCACATTTATGTGATATGTTCACAAACGTCTCTTACCTGTGAAGCAGACTCGTAAAATTATTGAATTAGAATTTAATTTATAACTATTTCCAACAATATTTTAAGTTCTTTGTGATTAATTTACTTATTTATTTTCCCATAAAATTAAACGTAACGTACAAGTTCACAGTACATTTGTCTCTGAAGAGGAAGGTGAATTCCTAGCAGGTGAAAGGCGAAAGGTTGCTTTGATAGGAATTTGGGGAATGCTTCTGTCCTCTGCATTTCCGACTAAACAATTTATTCACCACCAGCTCCCCCCTCCCCCCAATCCTGGCTCTTGTACCCATTTGGAGGCCATCTCTCAGTTCCATCCTTGAGGAATCTGTGCAGCTGATTTAAGTCTGTAGGGCTGAAAGCATAGAGCTTATGTACTGCCACATGCAATCACTTTCTGAATTTCAACCTTATTCTAAGAACAACTGTTGGTTTCTTGAGTACACAGGCCCTAGTTATACACCATTTTACACTATGGCTGGTGAATGCAGTTGCATGAATAGAGTCTGTTGCAAATTATAATTTGATTTCGTTTTATCTTGCTGAGTTTGTTTTTCCCTTTGTTTCCTAGCTTGATCACTGTCAAGATTATGTAATGTCTTATCTATGAAGTAAGATTCTACATCTATTTTTTTGTTGATGGTTGCTTTGGATAAAATCCTTCCTGTAACCTTTCAGCTTTTTAAGTTCACTACTACTACTACTACTACTACTACTGCTACTACTACTACTACTAATATAATTATTATATATATAATATATAATATATAATATATAATATATTATTATATATACTATATATTATATAATTATATATAGTATAATTATATAATAATAATAATCTCTCATATTCCCAGATTTTCAACTCATCTGCCAGAATGAGAACTGAATTAGGAACTGAATAATAAGAAAGTGACATATTAAAAAACATATAGCAAGCTAGAGTTATACCAACTCAATAGCCTTGAATGCTAGGGTAACAGCCAGTTCCTTTTGAATTTTTGTTATACAAGATTTTAACCTAGATACTTTAAAGGATGGCACATTTATTATGATTTCTCATGTAAATTTCTGCTATATGTATATGCTATATATGCAAAGTCTTTGAGATATTAAAATGTTCAGATCTAACAGTGTTGCATGTCAGCTAGGCAGGCAATTATTTTTATTATTTTTTATTGACCATATAAATTTTGTTAATTTCAAAACCCCAGATACATACTAGACCATCCTTCATAACAGTTCAAGCACTACGTATTAAAAATTGTATACATTAAGCAAGCTCATTTTCCACCAAGCAGAAATCATGATTACATGAACACAGAGGACTGCTGCATCAGAAAAGAGATAAAATTAATATTGGTAGTAGCCATAATAAAAAATCTAAAATAAATATATTAATTTCAGTCAAGTTCAGGCTTTCACACATAGTTGGAGCACTCAAGGACGTCTTTAATAGTCTTGTAAAACATAATGTAATTTCTTATGTTTTAGGCAAGCTTATGATGTTTCTGTTATTATACTCAAAAGAAAAATAATTGTTTTGTCTTTTTTAGGTCAGTTTTCTCAATCATCTACTTGCTACAGTATTAGAATGTCTTACAGCTTTTATATTCTTACCTTGGTTACATCCATGTAGAATAGAAAAATATGAGCATCTTCATGTTATGGTCAGCAGATAGTTCCACAAGGATTTCTAGGCCTTAAAATTGAAGGTACATTCAATAAAGTAAAGAAGTTAGTATGTCTTTAAAGACCCATGGCAACATTCTAAACTCCATAATACCCATGCGAGCCAGTTACACTGTTACTTGCTTTCCTCTGGCATTATGAACATCTCAAATGCATAAGCATGTTCTTGTTAAATCATTCCCTGGTGTGATCCAGTAAAATGTGCAAGTATACAGTTAAATGTGCAACTCCTCCTAAAGAGTTGAACAACCAGTGGAACAATCTGCCTGTTTGGAATTAAACTGATCGTCCCTTTGAGGGTTAAAATTCTTATTTCAATGATTTAATTAGTTGACACTGCTCTTCTTATTATTTATTTGAAGTGCTTATCCCTTTATATAGTCAACCCCTTATTCACCATCAGTCAATTAACTGATCTGTTTCTTAGCAGCTTTTCTTCTATATTTAAAATATATTTTTGTAGTTATCCTTGAGGATTTCTGAATATTTTCTAGTTAATAAATTAATTCATTAAATTTAACAGATATATGAAGAAGAATCAAAGGAATTTGCATTGAGTGGTCTGCTTTTTTTGTGTGTGTGTAATCCCAAAGTGATATCATGATCTGAGCATTTGAGCTGAACCACTTGGGGTTTATTGGTTACTAATATTTGGTCTATCTAATCTTGTTCTTCTGTGATTAATCACACCATGAAATATTGGTGATAGCTTGTTTTTGGTTTTGTTTTAGTTTGTTTTTGTTTTGTTTGTTTTGTATTAGAAAGGTCATTGTTGACCAGGAAATCTTGTAGACTATATTAAGAAATAATTTACTTTCATCTTTTTTTTTTTTTTTTTTTTTTTTTTTTTTTTTTTTTTTTGTGGTTTAACCACCAGGTGGCTAAAACATAGACATCTGTTTACTCTCCACAATTTTTGGTAGGATGTGGGAAAAAAAAAAAAAAGAAAAGTGTAAGAACTCATGGGTTGAGATAAGGATAGATAAGGATAGTTTAATAAGAAAGAAAAAAAAATAGACAAAATTAATAACAACAAAGAATGCCTCCACCCAACAAAAGCAATAAATAAAGCAAGTGATGCACAATGCAGTTTCTTACCACAAGCCAAACAATACCCAGACAGTCCCAGAGAAACAGCAGTCCCTTTGCCCCTTAGTGTAAGCATTGCTCAGTAACAACTAAAGCACCATCATGTTACCAATATTATTCTCATCCTAAACATGGCACCATACCAGCTACTAGAAAGAAAACTCTACCCAAACCAAAACCAGAACAATCTTCTAAGTAAAATTAACTTCCATTCCACAGTTTAGGAGTGCATGGCAGCATTCACTAGTAAACTCGAAGTAAAACTTAACTGTTGTGAATTCCAGAGACCTTAAACATATTGAAGCTGCCAGATGTCTGTATTTCTGTTTATAACTATACTAGTCAGGAGAAAAATGAGGCTTTAATTGAAAACTTGTCAAGATTTCAAAACATTTTCCAAGTTTTAAAGATATTTTCATGATTCTCTTCCCAAAAATCAAAACGTCAAATTTGCATATTATATATATATATATATATATATATATATATATTTTTTTTTTTTCCAAATTGACATATATGCATTTATTTGTTTGACTTTCAAATGGTTGTTTTGGCATGTAAACAGATTTGTACAAATGTAGCTGGATGTTTGAGAGGTTACTCAAATAATTTGCTTATATGATGTTCAAAAACAAATAGAGTATTCCATTTTACTATCCATTCAAATTTACTAAAGAGAAATACATGTTAAAACTAGGTTTGCTTGAAATATTTCACAAATATTTCTAAGTAAAGCTTGATTCTAATAAGTTAGTGGTTCTACAGTTATAATTATCATTGCTGTATCTAAGGGTTTGTCCTTTTTATTGTTAAAGAAATATTTAGACATAAATTTTTAATTGACATTTCAAATATTATATCAACCTAAACGCATTGCTTTGTGGGAAGGTGGATAATCTCCTGTGTCATGGCTGAGAGATTTCAGATCTAGTTGCAGACGATTTCCTTAATGACAAAAATCTCTGTACACAGTAGGTTCTAAAAGTTTAATTCTTTAATTTATTATACATTTTTCATTAAGACATTTTGCATAATTTTTACATCTAATGGCATCTTAATTACTGATTCTAAACATGATTGTTATAGTTTAACATAAATTGTTGGACTGCTAATTAAATCAGTCTTTGAGCTTTGCTCTGTAATGATCAAAATGTTTGTCATGCTTAAGTCTTTCTTATCTATATTTTTCAAGCTATACATTCTTAGCCATCATTTCATCATGGAACTTAATTCTAATATCACTTCCTTAATCTACCACATTACTGAAGGAATATTTGATTCAGTTCCAAAGAGAATTTTTTTCTGCTAGACAAGTTATATATAGATTTATAGAGATTAAACAACTGTTCACAGTGGAAATATCTACCTTTCTCAAAATATTTGCTCTCTGGATGCATCATAGTCTAAAAGGTCTACAAGAATCTCTACTTTTACTGAACAAAGGCTCTTTCTTTCTTTCTTTCTTTTTTTTTTTTTTTTTTTTTTTTTTTTTTTTTTTTTTAAATTTTAAAATGTAGCTATTGGAGCTACTGAAATATCTTATTTTATCCAGGCATGATTCTCACTGTATAACAAGTTCATATGTAACATTAAAACCTCAGAGTTGATAAAGGAATCTCTATTCAAATCTTTGATTGTCAGAAGATTTTTCTTAGGGAATGCATCAACATCTTTGGAGATGTATGTTTCAGTATTTTTTCTGTACTTTCTGGTCCTAAATGACAAAATTTTAGTGCACAGCTGCAGGTACTTCACAGAAAAACATCTCTAACTAAATCATCTTTAGGCATTTTTCCAGAAAAGAACTTAACTTCATCCAAACATGGATGCTCAAATATGGAAAAGTTCCACATAACTAATCCTGGAATCATACTCTTCAGACAACTACTCAGCATTTAATTTTTTTTATTATTTTTTTCTGGGTGTGGAGAGGGGTGACATTTCTTTCATACAAAGGTGGTTATGAGTCACAGACCTTGAAACAGATAAACAACATACATGAACTTCAGTCATTTTATCAATAGTGTCAACCTTATTGCTCAATTTATATATTGTTTCTTCTCCTCTTTCCCATTCCACTCAGTGTTATTGCTTTACACACAATCAATCTCCTGCTGTGTTGTGTTGAATTTGGTTATTACTTGATTAAGCCACCTCTGTTTAAAATAAAGAAATGTTTGCTAACCATTAGCAAACTGTTGAAAATTGCTTCTTGATGACATCTCAGTAATAATCTTCCAAGGAGTGTCAAACACCTTCTGTGGACAAGACTCACATATTCAGAATACTGCTCAGAAGCCTGCCCTCCTCCAGAGCCAGAGAGTTGTTCATTATGTACCACAAATTGGTACTTATGATACAAAATAGTCTTCACAGTTTAGTATAAACTTATCTGTTCATGGGTCATTTATTCCAAAACATCCCCCAGAGTCCCCTTTTAATAGCTGTAGAATTCAACTGCCTCTACATGTGCTTATTTAAGCATTCAAAGCACAAAACAAAATGGAAACACTAGTTATTTTCTGAAACCATCACCGGTGTCTTATTCCAGGACTTAGTTCATTTTAAAAAGTTATTATTATTTTTTCACAGGTTCTTGCAGGAAGTTTTTCTACGTTATGTAAAAAGTAGAGTGTACAAAGCCAAGAGTATACATGTGAAGGAAAATATAAAAACTTCTACTCTAAATCAGGAAAAAGAGCAGATGTTATAACACTGGATTTCCAAATCCCAGATTATGTTGAACAGACTCATGTTGAGCAGGTAGGATATCATACGTTTTTCTTTTGTGTTGTTGTTTTGGTTGTTTATTGTTTGTTTGTTTGTTCGTTTTTCATCAAAGACACCAGACCTATGTTTTGTTACTTGTTCCTGAGGTTGTCAAGTGTTTATGATCTATTCTTCTTCAGCTTTCCTGATAACACAATTTTTTGAATTCTGGCAAATGTTTGGAAATCTGAATATCTAGCCCTGGGGCTATGAATTCAGTGATAGAGCAGGGTGTCCTCAGGCTAAGCCAAGAGATAGACCCAGGATTGATTGATTGATTTAGCTTCATTATTGTACAGATTCACATATACCTCAACTTGTTACTGTCCGTTTTCACTTCAGGTAATCAATGGCTCATTAACTGATTCATTAACTCGTTATCTTTAAACTTCTTCAAACTAGTTCAGGTGGAAAGTCCTACAGCTATAACTTCAAGGGGTTATACAACAGAGAAAATACCAGCTTTCAATTTCCTTTTAGTGCAGACATGGGGCACTATTTGGCACAGTCCACTTCCTTCCACCCCTCTCCCTGTGTCTATTATTCAGGACTGACGAACTAGAGAGAAACTGCAGCCCTAGGCTGAAGTAAGGATTAAGACCCTGAAGCAGAGAATAGGTGATGAAGCCAACAAAGACTTTCATTCTATTCAGGGCTATATAAAACAAGTTATAGGCTGGTTTGTACAGTTTTTTAGTTGAAGTTGATTTTGATTTTCAGTCTGACCCTCTGAGTGCAGAACTATAACACCTAAATTGCTTTGTGGATTTACCTCAAACTAGCAGCAGTTTTGTGGCACCAACATAGTACCAGGCACTGTGCCCAAGTCACAACCCAGTTACAGTTTTCACCTATTTTAGCTATTCATTCTATGATCATTTCCACATTCCCCAGAAAATATCAGCCCAGGAACTGCATGGGGCAGGCAAGGTATTCCAACAGCCAGGTTTATTTTTTACACAATGATAATTTAGTGATCTGGAAATTAGACTCTTCCTATTTAATTTTGAAGGCTTTTGGGCATTTTAGTGAGAACTGGATGACCTCAGCTTTCTAGAATATTTCAGAATGTACTGGCATCTCACAGAAAATCTTGGATTAACCTCATAGTGACGAGAATCTAATTCTCGTGGTTGCTCTTAAATGATAAAGCAAGTTCCATTACGGAAAATGAATTACTAGCTATTGAATATTTCTCAACAAATTACAGTGAACAGTCACCATTGGCCACACATCATTTGTAGATAGACACGTACAGACATTAGCAAATAGTGTCATATTGGCTCCTAGATTAAACTGTAAGGATTATATCATCAGTTTAAAGTATGATGCTGAACCACATGATACATTTGAAGTCTTAAATGATTTTTTTTTTTTTGCCTTCCAGAAATAAACAAAACAAAAACTAAAAACTAAACAAAAACTAAAAACTAAGCAAAAAAGCAAACTTCAAGCAGATGCCAGGAAGAACTTTTTCATGGGAAAGATTAGAAATGTGTGGAGCAGCCCATTGGGCATTGTCATTAAAGCAAAATCACTGAAGCCATTCAAAAAACAATTACATTAGATGACTCCCTGGGGGGACTGAAACTCTGAAAGAGAATTCTGATGGAATTAAAAGCATTCAGCCCCTAAGCTTCATATCTATTGGACTGATTGTATTGCATCCACCTGTAGTGGGTTTACGTGGCAAGGCTTTGGTAGCAGGAGGCCATAGGGGTGGTTTCTGTGAGAAGGATCTAGAAGCTGTCCCATGTTTGGTAAGGGCCCCATTGTTTTCCAGAGCTGAGCCAATAAGCGATGTTGTTTTGCACCTCTGTGAGAGGATATTTAAGACAGGGGAAAAAAATGCTGTGCCACACAGCAGTTGGAACAGTGAGAGGAGTAAGGAACAGCCTTGCAGGTGCCAAGGTCAGTGAAGAAGGAGGGGGAGAGGTGCTTCAGGCGCTGGAGCAGAAGACCCCTGCGGCCTGTGGTGAGGACCATGGTGAAGCAGGATGTCCCCCTGCAGCCCATGGAGTACCACGGTGGAGCAGGGTTCCAGGCTGCAGCCTGTGGAGGAGACCACGGTGGAGCAGGTAGCCCTGCACCAACGGAGGCTGCAGCCTGTGGAAGACCCCTGCCGGAGCAGATTCCGGGACGGACCTGTAGCCAGTGGAGAGGAGCCCACGCAGGAGCAGGTGACCTGGCAGGAGCTGCTGCCCGTGGGGGACCCAGGTTGGAGCAGTTTTCTCCTGAGGGATGGACCCCATGGTACAGACCCATATCTGGAGCAGTTCTGGAAGAGCTGCTGCCTGTGGGAAGCCCATGCTGGATCAGTTCATCAAGGACTGCATCCTGTGGGAGGAACCCTATACAGCACAGGGGACGAGAGTGACTGAGAAGGAGTGGCAGAGAAGTGATATAGACTGACCATAACCCCCCGTTCCCCTGCACCACTCGGGGGAAGGAAGTGGAAGAGGGTGGATGGGGGGGGGGGGGGGAGGTACTTTTGGTTTCTTTCCTTAGTTTCTCACTTCTCTAGCTTGTTAGTAATAAGCAATAAATCTTACTGTCTCCCTATGCCGAGTCTGTTTTGCCCGTCACAATAATTACTGTGTGATCTCCTTGTCCTTATCTCAACCTTTGAGCCCTTTTCATCGTATTTTTTCCTCCTTCCTCTTTGAGGAGGGGGAGTGAGAGAGCGGTTGTGGTGGAGCTTGGCTGCCCACTTAAGCGGAACCACCACAACACCTCCAGATCTGAGATGCATATTCTTGTTTTACACCGTCAAAGCACACGCTATGAAAAAGTCTATTAATAAGTGACAGATACAGATAAATCAGCCTCTCCTGGACAATTTTAGGTTCTTCTAAATAGACAGACAGACAAATAAAAATAAGAAATTTTAGGTCAGAAATTGATTATCTATCTAAATTAATATTGTAATAAAAGTGTCCCAAACATCTACATTACACTATATTCTTCTTGAGATATCACCTTTTTTCAAGGTGATACATGAATTATTAGATTTTGTATGTACAAGGAGAAAACATAGTAGATTGTATGCATAGACAACCTTAAGGACAGTATTTCCTTTTTACTATTTACTTATACATGTATATCAGCTACTGTAATTCTTCCTTTTTTTTTTTTAACTTTTTTTATCTTTTTTACATACTTGTTATCCATTTAACTTATGATATCTAGCTTATTTTTTTTCTTTTTTCTTTTGATTTTATTCAAATTACTATGCACATCTAACCCTACAAATAACAGCAGTACTGTGGTGATGAAAGTTTAACAAATGGAGAAACCTATGCCATTCTAGTATAGAATCTTATCACATTGCTCTGTTGAAGGAAAGCTGTCAAGTGAAAGATGAAAACTTATCAAGGAATTTGTAAAACCCAAAACTATTCATAATATATTAAAATGTGATAATTGCACAACTTAATTTTATTAATTTCTGCTATATAGAATATAAGGAAATTCATAGCTAGGAAAGACTGATATAGTTGCTTTTTGGTCCTATTTGTTAAAATGACATAAAGAATAATCGTGTTTAGAGACTGAAATGCTGACACAAACAGAAGTATCGTTGTTATTCACATACTGTGTTGGGAAGGTTCAGTGCCCATTATTTTGCACTTCAGTGTTATATTGCTTCTAATTAACAAAACTCTTCAAGTGAATACCTAAGTTCCCTTTCTAGTCAGTAGGAAATGATAAAGATTTATCATTTGTCTTTATCAAAAATTATAGATATACACTTATGATCCACAGAGAGTGCTAATGCACAGATGTGTTATGAAGAGAAGAAACAAACCAAGCTCATTTTGCCCAAACTGTGTGTTGAAAGTTTGTAGCCATATCATTAATATTGACAAAAGGTTATTGACACTTGAGGACTACTAGACAAATTGCTCATATGGTATCACCTACCCATTTCCATTAAACATTGACTAGGTTGTAAATTAATCATTTTAACTTTTCAGGCTGCTAATTTGAGTTGGGAGAGATTAAAGAGAAATCTTTTTTTTTGTTTGTTTTGTTTTTTGGGGGGGAGGGGTGCTTAGGTAACGTATCAACAATTTTTACTTATGCAGTGTGTAAGGGATTGGTCATATGGAAAGTTTTTTCACCTCACTGGGAACTCCCAGTCAGAACCTCGAAGGTATTTTCAAACATACTTTCAATGAGACCAAGTGTCTGATGGTGTGGTCCAAATGAATTTCAGCAGGCTTGGTGCCATGACCACTTTCTTGGGGAGCCTGTTCCAGTGCTCAACCATCCTCTTGGTGAAAAACTTTTCCTGATATCAAGCCTGAACCTCCCTTGTTGCAGCTTCAAACTGTTACCTTGGGTCCCATCGCTGGTCAGCAGAGATCAGTGCATATGTCTCGGCTCCCCCTTATGAGGAAGTTGTAGACCACAGTGAGGTCTCCCCTCAGTTCCTTGTTCTCCAAGAAGCTATCTAAGCTATCCAAGTGACCTCAGATGCTCCTTGTATGTCTTCCCCTCTTGACCCTTTACCATCTTTGTTTCCCTCCTTTGGACACTCTCTAACAGTTTTATATCTTTCTTATACTGTGGTGCAAACTGCACACAGTACACCAGGTGAGGCCACACTAGTGCAGAGTAGTATATTTTCTCCAAAAGAGACCATTTCTAATGAAGCTACCCAAAGCATCGTAATGTGAATAAAACGTGAGCCTTTCAAGACAAAAATTAATAAATAAATAAAATCCATGGAGAAGGTTGTAGTACCACACTATAAAGCATGTATGACACCGCTCTGTACATAGAACAACCACAACACAGGGTAACACAAGTTGTGATTACTTTTAGTGAACATATTACCTCTACTATCTCATTTCTGCCTCTTTGGCAAAGCAATATCCATAGCTATAAAATGGGCTGAATTAATCACACTTCCTGAGAAAACAAATGATTCCTTTCTTTCACCTGTAATATTTATGTTGTTGTTGCCAGTGTTGTTGTTTCTCACTTTTCTGTTTTTATACGTGGTTTGTTTCTAGAAGTAACGGTTCATTTTTCTTAAGTGAAGAAATAGGTTCTGAAACACCATCATCTGAAAGTATCTCCAGAACATACTTGCAAGGCATCTGTCCTAAACTTTCAATGTTTTAGGCAATAATTTATAAAGTACTATCAGTCTGGCATTTGAAATAATCACATTTTTGTTATTTTATCTTGCAAATTGTGTACTTCATAGCTATCACTCAGTGAAAAATACACTGAATTTCATATAAAACTAATCTTTCTGTCATTCCTTGCTCAGTGTCACACTGGAGACGATGGCAACAGATGAAAATTCTCACAAGGAATAATAACCTCTGTATATCGAAATGATTGCAACTTTTCTGCATTTTCAGGTAAGTGTATGAACTATAGAAATGAAGAAAGAAACAGTACATTGTTTTTAGAAATGACTGTCACCAGTGATAAAAAATGGGGGGTAGCAGGGGCAATATATATGTATACAGCTATATTTGCAGCTGTAACATCTCTAAATTACATGTGCAGTAAGAATTGCATATCTGAATTAAATATAGTAGGCAGACAGTATTAAGTTTTATTGGTTACAGCCTGCAATATGTGAGATATGCAAAGAGGTAGTAGATATATGGACAGATTTATCTCCAGTGAACATTTTGTATTCTTGTAACAGACAAGTCTACAAAAGTTTGGTGGCTTAATATATAGTATTCATCTCCAATATGAACTTTCTCTTGCTCTAACCTTTTAATTTTTTTATTAATATTATATATATATATATATATATACATATATATATATATATATATATATATATACATATATATATATATATATAAAGAATACGGGCATCATTCAAGACTAATACAGTCCTTGAGATTTTCTAAAAAAAACAGTAAGCCACTGAGACAGACTTCCACCAGCAGCAACCTGTGGAAACTCTCTAAATTTGACTCTGGTTTCTGAGAAGAAATCAATTGTTTCTCTCTCCAACCATAAATGCTGCCTCAAGGTGTTTTACTTCCCTGAAGTACTTTTCATGCTGTTACCCCATATATTTTACTGTTGTTACCACAGATTTTCTCCATTTCTCTCCATGATACCAAACTCAATACTTAAATACAATACTCTAGAGAGACCATAGAAGAACAACCAAAAACAATATTGTAGAAAGAAGGTGATCAGCTATACATCAAAACATATTTACTGGGAAATGCATCAACACTGTAGCAGGACTAGAAAGATTAAAATTTGTACATGAAATAGAAATAGTTTACTTTCTGAAAGGTCATTCTTATTTAATATCATCAGCCAATAAGACAGTAAAGGCATTTCAGCTAACATAGAAAGTAGAATAACCTTCCAGAAAATAAGTACATGCTATATCAGGTAAACAGGATGCAAAAAAGTCTTTGATACTAGCATTGTGTATAGCTTTTTTTTTTTTTTTACAGTATCAATCTCGTAGAAACATTCTACACAGCAGTACTAAATTTTGGCTTATCAAAGGCTTATCTGCATGAAACGGGAGCTCATACTGGCAATACAAATTAGGTTTTGCTTTCTAGGTGATCAAGATGAAGTTGTTGCTCTTGGAGTTTTGTAAATATTAGATGTGGCTGTGGAACAGGACACTCAATTTGTAATGCTTTTTCCATTGTATGGGTTTGTATTTCCCATTGTATGGGTCTCTAGGTGCATGTTTCTTTTTTCTACTTGTGACCAATAAAGAAAAAGAAAAAATCTTCTAATAGATAATAATCAGAGTTATCAGACATCTTCTGCTGAACATATTTATTATAGTGATGAGCTGGTAATATAGTTACTTTTGGTAAAAATAGCATGTCCCACTTCCCCAGCCTGTCCAGATCCCTTTGAGTGGCATCTTCTTTGGTAATAACCGCACCACTCAGCTTGGTGTCATCTGCAGACATGCTGAGGATGCACTCAATCCCACTGTCTATGTCACTGATGAAGATATTGAAAAGCATCAGTCCCAAGACAGACCCGTGAGGGACACCACTCATCACTGACCTCCACCTGGACATAGAACCATTGACCAGTACACTGTGGGTACAGTCATCAAGACAATTCCTTATCCACCAGATGTTCCATGATTCAAATCCATATCTTCCCTATTTAGACATGAGGATGTAGTGTGGGACCATGTCAAAGGCCTTACAGAATTCCAAGTAGATGACAACCAGTAGAAGTACCAAAGTACATGTTGCAACCTTTATTTCAGCCTACACCTTATAAATAAATAGTTAAAATACTCTTATTTGCAGGTCTTTGCAGAAATTGCGCGTATTCCTTGGACACCATCATAATACTTTCTTGGATTTCAAAGAAAAATGAGACTATGTTCTTATTTGCTACCTCATCCAACATTAGCTCTGATGGCTCCCATCAATTATTTTGTCGTGTTTGCCTGCTGCAGTTCTCTGGCGTATGTAAGATTAACACAGAGTCTGGAGATGGTATATGCCCTTGACAGAGGTCGGCATGGACTCTTTAGAGCTGACGTAGTTCTTTGACAGTGGAAATTTCCAACATCGTATCCTGCTGTGAAAACTCCTAAAGTTTTAAGTACTATCGTTCTGTCACTGCTCTTACTTTTTTTTTTTTTTTTCCCTCATGTTCATATTTATCTGCATGTCATATTGCTCTACTTTCACTGAGAGACATTATATTTGTGTAATATAGACAAAAGTTTCATTTGCCATTCAGGATATTGTGCATCTTACAGTACTTCTAACATTGTTTTAGCTCTGGGGGACACTGCTTCTTTCTTTTCTCTTCCCTGCTGCCATACCATTGAAAATTGTAAGTCCCTGGGAGCTAACCACCTGCTGTCATACTATAATGCCAAACAAGAAAAACTATTGCTCCCCATTTGTTCAGTGTTTCAGTATGATGGAAAAATGTGCAGTTATTAACATTCATGAAACATACAAAGAATTTTTCAGTGACCTTTTATAGACAGACTTTGAAAATCTTCAAAAGACTACTGCTGAAACAAGTATAACGCACTACTAATCTGTAAATCATTTCCTGGCAATAAATTTAATGGAATCATTATTAAGATGTCCCATCTACTTTAAATTATCAAAACCAAAATATTGCCAGATAAATATGTCTTTCACACCAGCCAATTTATTTTCATTGCATAGACTCAACAGATTATTTCCACCAAATGTGTTTTGCAGTTCCCACGATCTGAATTGTAAATTTAAGCCAAGTAAGAAATAAAAAGGAGACAACATGACTTACATATATTCAGAACTATAGGATGCAGTCCACAGATAAGATCTATTCCTTCTTGCATTTGCTGTATCCCATTAATCACAACCATTTCTTCCTCCAGGAAAAATAATAAAGATTAGTGACACATATACTTTGCTCTCCTATTAGCTACTGAAATTTCAGGAGAAAGTCACAAAGAAATTACTTCTCTCTGATAAAAAGACCATTTCATAATTAGTTTGTAGGAGGTAATCATCCACAGCAAATGAAACATGCATGTAAAATATTAAATTAAAACACCAATAGGGCCCAAGGTGCATTGGATTAGACATCACTGAAACCAGGAAAAGTAATACTTGCATCTTCTGTCATTGAATTTGACTCTTTAAAATTTAACCAGAATATATAGACCTATATGTAATTCCTTAATTATACCTCATGGCATACAACCTATTTGAAAATATAATGATAAACTATCATTTAATTTAATAGCTGATGTAATGTTGAAATATGCAGGATCATTCATGTGCATTTTTAAAGCTAAAACATGACAAAAGGAGGCTGCAAAGAGACGTTTTATCTGCCGTTCTCTCTTTTTCTCCCTTCCAGTAGAGGTATAAATAATGAAATAGTATTCCGATACAACACACTAAAAACTGGAGCTGCTAGGAATGTTTTTTTTTTTTTTTTTTTTTTTTTTTTTCCCTTTTTTGTAATGAAAATTATCTATTCATTGGAAGAGAGCTAGTACTATTAGTTAAAAACCCTGCTGTGGAAATTGCTATTTAGGCATTTCTTGAAAGGGGGGATTTTTGACAAAGTGACCCATTATTCTCTCTACAGAACAGTTAAAGTATTGCCTATAAATTCTGTTTAATTTCTGGTTTATTGACCTGATACATAGTCATTCAGATCTCATTGGATCTATCCTGCAGTCACAAAACACCATTAAGGACTTATTCTTGATCTCATTAAAATAGATTTGTGTGTCTTGATTATGTTGCTTCAGCACACTCATACATAAGTGACCAGTAATAGTAATTTTAAAATAGTAGTCTGCTTTTCCATGATCAGAACTCAACCATGAGATTATAAAATATGTTTATATATATATATACATATATATAAAATTTCTGGATTAAAAAATATTACTGTGCCTATTAAAAAGTTTAGTTATTAAACTTCAAGATCTCAGCTACCATTAATTCATTACTGCGAAAAATGAGTGGACTGAAAATGCTGGAGCCAAAACTGCTTAGTGAACCTTGGATAATCAGGTTTTCAGACACTGTCTCACTAACCTGTATAAGCAATACCCCCAAAGTCTAGCCTACTATAATACCTCAGCCACTGTGCTTTTGGCATACAACTTTTGGTCTTGCCACTAGCACCTCATTTATAACAGTTGCAGTTTCTCCCGGATAAAAGTTAGATTGCAATGCATTGCCCAGTTGTGTATTGCCCATCTGATTTCTAAGTTATTGGGTGTTTTCAGGTTACAGCCTGGACTGGAAATAAGTAGAATCATCTAGACCCTCTGTGTGATTATGACTAAGTTTTCTGAAAGATTACTGTGAACTTCAGTTGGCTTTGGATTAATTCTTTAGCATGAGATATGTTTTGGGTCTGTATATGGTCAAGTGCGAGAGGGTAAATCCTTGCCAAAGAGAATAGTGTGCACAAGCTTTAATATGTTGGAATTCCTTCACTGTTGGAATTGCCATTAGCATAGGTCTCACAATTACACCTTTCTGCAAGCTAAAGGCACCAACCCAGGACATGACCTGTATGTATTTTATTTTTTTTTTCTATAGCGAAGAACTCATATTTGTAAAGGCAGACATTAAGAATTTGCAGAACTAGGATTGTAAATCAGTTCAAGAATTCTTTGCCCATTCCTAGTTTGTAAATAAAAAGTTCTAAGATCTGGAAACTTTTAGGTACCAAGGTGTTTAACTTCAGTCCGTCCCAATGGTAGTAATCTATCATTGTCTAAATTTTGACATTTTGAATGATTTGGCTCTTAGGTTCTTTTCATCACAACAAGCAATTGTTCTAGAGGGATTACAAATGATCCTCTGAAGCTCTAGCTGTTGTACATTTTCATATAACAGTGTTCATATAACAGTGAAGATTAGATGATTTAAGAGTGGCTTGAGACTGTAAATGTTAGGCCAACAGGATCTAGCTTAGCAGTCCCATAACACCATTTAATTCATAAAATCTAAGTTCCAGAGATATTTTTATAAACACAGGTGATTTGCATGCTGGAGTTACTGGTATGAATAAGAAATATAAATGATTATAAAAGCCAATTAAAACAAAATTTAAAATCGATACGTAGTAACGTAGCTTTACCTGACAGCTGTTTATTCAACACTAACAGCTTAAAAAAGAAACATTTACTTTAAATGATAAATAATTTGATGTCTCATCACAGATCTGTTAAATTAAAGGTAAGTTCTTCATGACATTTATTTTCTTTTACATTAGGTCGATAGGCCCTAAAAACGTAGTTTGAGGGGAAGACAATGAAAAGGTATGTAAAAGTGTATATAGGAAATTTATATTTTGCATGGTTCTTTCCTATACTACATAAATGAAAATTTTTGAATTATTTTGTCTGTAGCTAGAATGTACTGTAACATGATCACTGGTCAGATCTCAGTTTTCAAATTTCTACCACCTTCTGATTACATCTGCCTCAGGATTTCATTTTGCTTGCAAGTTTTTCATTTTAGCTTACTTAAAACTTGAAAAGAGAAACATATCTGTCTCTACATATATGCTTACAATTTTTGCATATACACTGAGACAAGCATGACAAATTTTAACCTGTAAAATGTGTGTGTTAATGCCATTCATAATGGAAATATTTATAATGGTTTAACTGTAGCTTCATGAGTTCCAATGTGATAAAATAAATAAAGGGGTAGACCAGGAAACGGAGTTTGTTAAAAAGCAGTGAGCTTTCTGTAGAAAAAGAATAAGTGATGGCTATTTCATAGAGAGAGAAGAAAAATGAAGCAGCTGCATGAGTATTCAAAGGCACAATAACAAAAGACTGTAGGGATTTCTTGTCCCATTGCTGACTGAATTCCCCCAATCTTCTCATAAAAATGGACCTCATAATATAAAAAATAAAGAACAGTGGAAGCAATTTTTCCAAAGTTCATCCTTTTTTATACCCATGTTGCAAAATTATAAATATTTTTCTTCAACTACAATACAATTTTCTGTTTCTTTCTTTCTATCTATTCTTTTTTCTCTGAGGTCACTTTGTTCCATTATATTTTGCATATGCCCAGCTCATTATGTGATGAACGTGGGCCCATTTCTCTGATAAGTTACATTAATACTAATGAGACTGATAAGGTTTCATATAGTCTATGTTTAAGCAGAAAGGCAGGAAATGCACAAAATAATGTTTATAACAGTCCACTTTTACTCTACAGTTCAATCAACAAACATGTGTATTGGTCTTGGTAAATCTGTTCAGAATGTTTTCTTTAGATGTCTCTGAAACTGAAAGATACTCATATAACGTACTACTTTTTATGTTTATGTAAAAATGTGTTTATGTTTATTCTTAATGTGTTCGTGCTAATATGAAATGTGTTTTAAATGCATTTCTTGTGAATATTTTTACTCAGATGCATACTGTTATGAATATATTATAATGTACGGATGTTACAAACTATTTGAAACTTGTTTTGTTGTGGATTGAAAAATAAACTTTTCAAAGTTTTCTTTTAGAAGGAACTGTGCCATAACACTAGTTTTCAGATAATATATATATATATATATATTCTTTCTCTGTTTTAGGAAATTCCTCCTAGACATGGGAATCTGGTTAAAGCATTGATCTAGTCAACTCATTTACACAAAACATTTCAGTTTGGTTCAATATTAGCTAACCAAACAGAACAAATAGGGTTTTGATTATTTTTATTTTTTTTAGGTTTGTTTAATTTAAAACATATAAATAATTTTCAGTACATTCGCTTTTTTACTCATATGCTTAAAACCAAGCATATGTTAGTTCACAGGTTTGAGACTGATGTGCTCATGGAAAGGCAAGGAAAAAGAATTTTTCATGCACTATACCACACATACCAAGCACACTGTACCACACTATAACACACTATGCCAAGGCTTTCTCCAGTCAATAATTTAATTTGAATGCTGGGAAAAAGTAACTACGCTTTGTCAAAGTATTTTGAAAAGAGAAATTCATTGAGATGCAGTTTGCTGGCTGCACTGACATTTAAATGTTGACACTGTAACAGAAAGAATATCAGTTTCAGATACTTCAATGTTCGTTCATTAAACTATGTAATTCAGCTTCTGGACTGCTGTTTTACTATATGTTTCAAAACCACAGCTCCTATGACGGAAAAAAGCGTAAGAAGCCATCTGGGCTAACTCATGAGAAAGAGCCAACTGATTATGAAGACCCATTGTCCTGATGAGTACTGATAAGTACTGTGTGGAGTGAAAAAGTTGTAAAGAACATCACAGGAACAGTAATAGTTGAAATTTTTTAAATCTCTTTTAAATTTCTTTGGAAGGCTTTAATAACATGATAGACACCTATATGAGTTTCTCTCTCTCTTTGGATAAAGTCTAATGCACACAGAATATTTCAACACAATATGATAGAAGATGTGACATTTTTTTAGACATCTGTTTCTTTGATTTTTAAGTGTTAGTAAGGCAACAGCACACTGGGTTACTGCTTTCCAAATTTTCCATTGATTTCTCTCCTGTTATTTCAATGTCACCTTTATTGAGATAAGCATCTGCTACATTCCCCTGTCAGAAACAGGATACCAGGCTGAATAGACTTTCAGCTTAATCCAGTCTAGCTGTCATACAGTCTAACAAACTGTAAGTTCCAGAAATGAAAAGGATCAGAATTATTAGTTGAGGTTCAAAAATGTAATACAATCATACAAAATAATAAACATCAGGACTCCTTCACTTTACAAACATATAAAACTTCATACCCTCACTTTAAGGGTGAGAAGGGGGAAAAATCCTTCCACTAGAAAATATAGTCACAAAAAGTTAACAAATAAATTCACACACTGCAGGGCATACACACACACACACACATGCAGGCATGCACGTATATACACGCACATGTGCACACATACACACACACACATGCTTAGAGTTTACACTTCATTCTTCTGATGCCATGATTATTATTTTATTTGTACACCCACCTTTACGGCACATTCTAAACAAACAATAGACAACAGTGTAAGGACTTTTTTCCTTAAAACTGCAACAAAACAAGTCTCAACATTTGCAAAACATTCCTTTATTATTAGAAATAAATTATTTTGTATAAAAATTAGCATGCATTGATCATTGCATTTATTTTAGCATAACCCAGGACTTAAATCAGTCAGCCATCACAAGAAACAAACTCATCTTCTTTTACGAGTTGAACAATGTAGGACAGGAAAGGAAATTGTCACAATCACAAAAAAGTACTTACAAATATAACATCAGACATGATTTATTCAACAGCACTTTTTTTTTTTTTTTTTTTTTTTCACAAGCTAACATTTGTTTTCCTTTTGTGATTTACTCCCTTTTGTGAATGAACAGTTCAGAGGTTTGACACTGTCTCTATGTTATAAAACTGGACTTTTCCTTCCCCTGTCACTTTTTGCCTTTTGCCTCTCGTTTAATCCTTGTCTTTTAGGAGACTGACTATTGATTTGAATGTAGACTACTGATAATTCCAAGACTGAATTCTGGTGATGGTAAAGTCTTTGTCAGATCCCATCCTGGAGTTCTTCCACTGAATTTCATCCCTGCTTAGTTTGCCTGATTGCTGTAACTGACATAAGTAGTCTTGGTAGAGGAGGCTGTAAACAAACAAACACACAACAACAACAAAAAGCAAAGTTCAGTTTTTTGAGAAGCAAGAGGTAAAGAAACACATTTAGTATTTGAACTCAGAGAGTATTCCACTATATTTCCAATTGCTTGTAGAATAATGTAAGAAAGTTCAGTCAAACATAAGCAGTGGGTAAGTTGGATATTAAGTTCTGTGCTCTTGGTGGTAACTTTTGTTTATGACTTGGAGAAGCAAAGGTCAAAAGAGAAGAAAAACAATGAGAAGTGGAAAAGAAAGTTCCTGGCAAAGACAATAGAAACTTTTTCTACAATATTTTGGTTATATCTTCTGTATGTACCACCAGTGTTTTTAGTAGCTATCTGTATTTTGCTATTGATTTTAGCATAGCTGTAACAAGTATTTTCAATGTACTATTTTTCTGGTACTAGTAGTAGCTGATTCTGCATTGACTTTATTATTATTATTATTATTATTATTATTATTATTATTATTATTTATTTTAAATATATATTTTTTCCCTCTCTTCTACTGGTTGAAGACAACTTTGCAGCTGGTTGTGCTGTCCATCTAGAAGGGGGCTATATGTTCCTTGAAAGCAACAAAGCTTATTGTGAGAAACATCTCTTCAAGCAACTGACACAGGGTAACTAATGCCGATGGCACGTGTTCTCTGGAAAGTCTTCAGACACAGAACATCTCTGTATACATGAGCCAGCAGAAATGCTTACAAGAGCTTGAGCTGTGTTTTAAAACTGGAATGCTATCACAGTACCCTAATGCTGATTGTCATCTGACCAGATTCACCTTTGGTTAAAGCTGAAATGCCTCATTCAAAATGAGGCAATAAATTGAGAAAGTTAAACAGCTTTACAATTTTAAATAGTTATCAACTGCGAATTTGACATGGAAATTTGTGTCAGCTTCTAATCCTTTGGCATAAAAAATGTGACCCAAGTCTGT
This sequence comes from Aythya fuligula, assembly GCF_009819795.1. NCBI lineage: Eukaryota > Metazoa > Chordata > Aves > Anseriformes > Anatidae > Aythya > Aythya fuligula. Next base: position 22,351,399 of record NC_045559.1, on the reverse strand, counting down.
AATTAATACAGTGTTGGGAAGAGGGAAGTGATGATATCAGGTCTCACAGGGGGCTCTCTGACTGCAAACTAGTTGGGTACAAGGCAAACAAGACTACTGGGGACTTAGTCTTTTTTGATCTTAATTCTTCTTAAGAATTCTTAAATCTTAATCCCATGTCTTCTTTCCCTTTTCTTCTTCTTTATTTATTTATTTATTTTATTTATCTATATATTTTTTTAGATAGGTTCTTCATTCTGTCTTCTAAATCCATCCTGACAATCTTATGATTTGGGAAGAGCAAAGTACAGAAACCAAGAAATGACAGTTTCCCTCTCCTGCACTTCTTTTCACTAAAATTGCTGCAAAATACTATTTTGCAGTTGAAATAATTATGCTTACTACTTGCTTCATATTTTCTTTGTATTTCAGATAAATTTGATTCTAATATTGCATTCATTTTGTAAGACAAAACAGAACCAGACCATTGTAGTTCATCTGTCACTACATTTTTTTTTTTTTTCTTAAAAATTTATATATAGGAATGAATAATTGAAAGGAAGCTGCAAAATTGAATATTTCTTACTCCCACTTGCACAGGTAGTTCCAGTGTACCAGAGAATTTTTTTTTCTGGGATTGTGTCCAGAAGAACTTTGTGTCTGGAAGAGCTATTTCATAAATGGACCTCTTTTGGAACACTGAGCAATTCTTTCACATAAGTCTTCTGATCGATAGCAGTAGTACAGCACCAACATGAAATAGCTTTATTTGTGTGTATCGGGACACTTGAAACAAATATAGGCTCATTTACATCTTTCAGATCTTTCAGATGGGATGTACTGCTTCCATCTGAACTGCTTCCATGCTCCCACAGCTGGATTTCTGAGAAGATTCTATTTCTTCTCTTTGGCTCTTTAAGTTCCTTCTGAGAAAAATATAGGACTGCTGAAATGGCACCAAGTTCCTGAGAGCATAAAAGGATTTTATTCCCAGCTAAGAAATAACAAATAAATGGACATCTGCAAACTCTGCACATTTGTTAAAAAAAAAAAAAAAAAAATGATGGCAGGAGGAGGGCTTGTTTTTTTCCCTCTCTCTGAAAATAGGCTTAGATAAATGGTTAATCTAGAAAAATGGTTTAAGAAAAAGGTTAAGCTAGTTTAACATATTATCCCATATCAGCTGAATTCATGATAACTTTTCATGTGTATGTTCTCAGCCTACAGTGATACAATATAATAGGATTTATCACAACTCAGTAAGCTGAATTATGGAAGGACATTTGCAAGAAGCTCACAAAACACAAACACACACCTCACCTCAGTTGATTTAGATTAACTTATTAATTTGCCATAACTTGATTGTATGTCCGAAACTTGAACATTTTTTGACAGAACTAATTTGGGATTGATCAAGAAACAAAAATTATCCTACTGAGTTCTGAGTACTATCACTGTAAAAAAAATATAACAGAGGAAGCTATTGTAGCTACTAGTTCAAAATCTGTTAAATTTAATATCTCCAAACACTTTTTTCACTTGTTAAGTATTGCAAGTGTCTTTACAGTTCACTGTAATAAGCCTACAGTTCCTGTGTGGGAATCTGAAAGCTTCAGCAGCTGGTGTCCTGCTCTTTAAGACTGTTAGCATTTCATAGTAATAACATGAACCACATTATGGCAAGCTCAGATGGCCAGAAAAAGTAACAAACTTGGCTCAAAATATTTCTGGGAATGAACACTCTTTTCTAGCTCCAGTTACTATACTGCTGTTGGCATGAGACAAAGAGAAAAAGAATAAAATAAAAGAGGATCTAAAGCATTTTAGAATGATTACTGGGAGCTGACCTATATGAATTTAAAGTTGTCTTTGTTATGTCTTCTGTAATTGCATTTGGATATTTTTTCTTCATTCTGTTTCCCAATACAATTTGTTTTCCACTAAATATGAATATATTTCTACAAAAAAAGGTGACTGTATTCATGTGGGGGACAACATGGAATGGAGGTTATTTACATGAAAGAGGATGAATGAGAGAAAGCAGAGCTGTCTCTGGATGGGAAGCCAAAGGAATTAACTGACTGTCTCATCTTATTTCTCACCTAGTTATGAGCATTATTATCTCTACCAGCATGTGTGCTTAGGCAAGGGAAGGAATCACTATGCACTTCTGGAATACTTAGAATATCTTGCTTTTTCATAATCAGCTTCATATGCTGTCCGTGAAAAGATCTTCCTCAAATGGAGACAATAAAAGACATTTTGCAATGTTAAGAAGTTGTTACTGTTGAACTAGTGAAAATGAGTTATTTTGAGTTGTGCAGTGAGAATTCACAGGAACTTGCAAAAGTTTTGATAATAACTGTTTTGGCAGAAAAGAGGGAAGCTGATCAAATCCAAATGCTACAGAACACATTGAGAAGAGAGAAACCCATCTTGAGGCCAAAAGCTCAATTATACAGGGACAATGCAAATGACTTGGGTCTGAATTTTTGTGTTTGGAGCATTATGATGCCTGGATCAAAGCCTAGTCAGAATATACTCCTAGTGAGCTCTCAAAATTATATTGATGTGCTACTGTTAAAATCATGTTCAGAGCCCAGTAAATACGCGTTACCCTGTGTACCTCACACTACTGGAGAAACAAACTTGCTTCCAACAGCAGCTGTTTCTATGAATTATGCATAGTCATAGTTTAAAGAATACCAAACACAGCATTTCTTAATTAGACACAGTAGATAAGCATCAGACACCCAAGACTATATTTCCTATTCTATTTCTCACCCTAGTGTGTAATCCCTCCTTTGACTTTTCCTCAGAAGTTGTCATTTTGAAAACTCAGCAAAATACACTCCTTTTTCCCTTCTGAATTTTCTTTGGGAGACTTCTAAAGATTTGACAGATTAATGAGTTCTTCACATTTCCGTGATGTTTTGTGACTCACAAGGAGATTCATTGCCTTTCTCCTTTTGCCTTTTGTTATATACGATAATGTGAAGCTGTATAAACACATATCTCAGTCTGGTGGACATAAACATTTTGAAGGCCCATGAGCTCAGCAAGACAATTGCACTGAGTATCCTCCATGCATAAGCAACTAGAGAATGGTAAACCTATGGAATATTTTTTTATATAGTCTTCAACCTGGCAAGCTCTGGTTGAATTCAGCGGGGGTCTGCATTTTTATGAAATGACATCTTTCTTCAAACTTGGCACTTTCTTGTCCAAATGTGCTCAAGTAAAATAGTACTATTCAATCTCCTGTCCATCCACATCATCAGAAAGTAATGAAAAAGTAAAATGACTGAAAAATTAGTCTTTAACTGTAACAGCTTCTATCTACCCCATGTGTCCTTTAGCTCTTCAATGGATAACTGATTTTCCACTACTACTAAGCTCTGGGGGGTAAAGTTATTGGTTCTATTAATATTTGCTTGTAAGTATTTATTATTAAGTCCAGACCATAAGTCTGTATGTCATGTAACGCAATTGAAGCTATAACCTCTGTTACCTCTGTTCTGTTCCAAACTAGTGTAATTTTAGAGATGTGGCAAATTCAATAGCTTTCCTTAGACAGGAAAGAACTTCTTCCCATTAATAACCCATGGCAAATCAGAACATGTAATGATTAAGTTGTATAGGAATTACCATATATTTGTACCAAGATGAGTAGGATCACAACAGATGAAGTATTAGAATGAATCCAGAGGAGGGCCACAAAAATTGTCAAGAGGATGGAGCACCTCTCCTATGAAGACAGGCTGAGGGAGTTGGGATTGTTCAGCCTGGAGAAGAGAAGGCTCCAGGTAGACCTTATAGCAGCAGTCTTCTAGTACCTAAGGGGCCTACAGGAAAGCTCGAGGAAGTGTAGTGATAGGACAAGGAATTATGGCTTTAAATTCAATGAAGGTAGATTTAGTTTAGAAAACAGGAAGAAATTATTTACTATTATGGTGGTGAGGCACAGGCACAGGTTGCTCAGAGAAGTTGTGGATGCCTCATCCCTGGAAGTGTTCAAGGCCAGGCTGGATGGGGCTTTGAGCAACCTGGTCTAGTGGAAGATGTCCCTGTCCATGGCAATGGGTCCTTTCCAACACAAACCATTCTGTGATTCTATGAAATGCTTTGATGGGAAGTGTTATTCTGGGAAGTGTTAGCGATCATGAGTTGTGATAAATGAACAATAAATATTAACTTAGGGTGGAAAGGTAAAAAGGATTATTTTCACTCCTATATCTAACTGCAAAATAAAAACCATGTTAACTTTCCTGTATTTTTTCAATGAGCCTTTGAGTTTTGAATATATAGTGATGACCAATAATACACCTTATGAATTGACAGGACATACTGTAAAAGCTGACAAATCAATGGACAACACAGCAAATTAGCTTTATTTAAAACAGATTGTTATTTATTTTTTTTAAAGATGTGGCTTTTCAATATTTGCTTGTGATTTTTTTAATTTCTTTTTTTACCTAGCCTTACCTAGCCTCTTATTACCTATGAAAACCAATTTGTTAGAAACAACTCTAGGCATTCCTGCATTCAGCAGTACGTTAATTCTCTGGATTCATGCATACGAAACAACGAAAAGAATAAAGTTAATTATTAAAATAAAATGCATTCCTGTAAACGTACATCTATTAGGAAGTGCTGCCACTCTTGACCATGGGAAAGTCTACAGATGACTTACTGTTGGTTTCAAGACTTTCGCATAGTTCAGTTTTGACCTCTCCATTTGGTCTGTCATTTCCTTTTTGGGTCAGTTTGCTTTGCATTGTGGCAGCTGTCACTACCGCCTTGAAGCTCCTCTTCCGTTTTTGAACATTCTGCTCTGGATGAAAAATGATAATATAAACCTTGGGCATGTAGAGCATGCCCAGAGACACAGAAGCACTTAAGCTCATGGAGACAGTAAGTGTTGTTGTCTGGATGTACATCTGGGGAAGGAAAGAAACAACATAAAAATCATTGTTATATTGGTTTAACATATGAAGGCAAATAAAATAATTATCTTAAAAATACTAGCCAAAAAACAGAAATAATAACATTCTTCCTTTTTTATACATACATCAGAAAGACCCTTGACTTTGGTTGCCTTTAATTAGTGTCAAGTATGGCTTGAAAGGTGGGCCTGTGCAAACCTCACGAAGTTCAACACGGCTAAGTGCAAGGTCCTGCAGCTGGATTGCAGCAATCCCAAGCACAAATACCATCTGCATTGAGAGCAGCCTCGCGGAGAAGGACCTGGGGATGCTGGTTGAAGAGAAGCTCAATGTGAGTCAGCAAACTGAGCCTGAAGCCCAGAAAGCCAACCATATCCTGGACTGCATCAAAAGAAGCATGGCCAGCAGGTCAAGGGAGGTGATTCTCCCCCTATGTTCTGCTCTCAGGAGACCCCACAAAGAGTACTGCATTCAGCTCTGGGGCCCCAAGGTCCAAGAAGGACACGGACCTATTAAAGCCCTTCCAGAAAAGGGCCACAAAAATGATCAAGGAGCACAACTCCTACGAAGACTGGCTGAGGGATATTGTTCAGCCTGGAGAAGAGAGGGCTCCAGGGAGACGCAGGAGGCTCCAGACAGTCTTCTAGTACCTAAGGGGGGCCTACAAGAAAGCTGGAGAGAGTCTTTACCAGGGATTTCAATGATAGGACAAGGAATAATGGCTTCAAATTAAAAGAAAGTAGATTTAGATTAGACAACAGGAGGAAATTCTATACTCAGAAGGTGGTGAGGCACAGGCACAGGTTGCCTGGAGAAGCTGTGGATGCCCCATCCCTGGAAATGTTTAAGGGCAGGCTGGATGGGGCTTTGAGCAACCTGGTCTAGTGGGAGGTGTCCCTGTGGGGGCATGGGGTTGGAACTTGATGATCTTAAGGTTCCTTCCAAACCAAACCATTCTGTGATTCTATGATTCAGTGGCTGCTTTATGTTTTTGTTTCTTTGATAGATTGATTGATAGATAGTTTTAACCTTAAAAGTAGGCACTAGAAATAACATAATATTTATTAAACTTAATTGTCATAAAAAAACAATTATGAAATAAAACCTGCTCATTGTCTTGGCAGACACTGACTTTGTTGTCAAGCATGATTTTAAGCACTAGCCAATACTATCACTTTAAGCTGGAGATAACTTTGCCTTAAGGAGAAAAGTACATATATTATAAACTGGTATGCAGTCACCATTAAGCTGAATATTTTTAAATGTATTTTCATATACAAAGTTATTCCATTACTTTCTCCCTAGAGATCATAAACAAACTGTGTTCTTACTTAAAGCACCATTAGCTGAGAAATGTGACAAATGTATTTCCAAAGGGTGGACTCTCACTGTGAACCACTTTGCAAAGCATAAGAACGATTATACAGAAAACTGCCCAAGATTCTCACAAAATGAGGCAAGGACACATCTACTCTTTAAGAAAAGATGGAAAACGCTTCAAAATTTATATGATGATGAACCTGGTTCCAGGGAGAGCACAAGACTGAAAAGACCATCAGGATTTCCTCTTGTGTTGAGGAATGTTATAGGGGCAATATCTCCCTTCTTTTCAATAATACATTGAGATAATACATCAGGAAATATATACTATGGAGTCATTTCTCACATCAGTGAAATAGCTGTGTTCCTTTCAATTTCCAAATTGACAGCTGTGTGCCTGAAAGCAGATCCTGACCATCATTTTGCAAGAGTGCTTCTAAGGACAACTTCTCACAGTTACATTAATAGGCAGTTTTTTTTTCAGACTTCCATAGAAGGACCTCTTTGCAGATGCACATTTACATGCAGACAGTACCAACGATATATCTTTTTCCCTATCTCCAATTGAACTGGTACAACATTGGCTTTTAGAGTAAAGTGTTGTGTTAAGTGGTGTCTAAAAGTAAAGATATTTTAGTTCCTAAAGATGCACGCATTTCCTAACAGAATTCGCAAATCTGAAATCAATGCAAGTAAGATCTTTAACAAACGTAATGTATATGAAAATTCCATTAAACATAAAAAGTCTTTTTCTGAAGCCTTACTAGTTTTGAAAATCAAACCCGTGGCTATTAATTGACTAGCTGAGCATCACCTGGGGATCCTCTAACTGTGCCTGACATTGAAATAATTTTGTAAGTCTAAAGACAATACCTGACCCATAAGTTCTTTTTTTCCTCTTATGGTTCAATATAAGTATCAGAGGATAAAAAAGGATAAAGATCCTCTGGATGTTATAGAGTAAAGTATACATTCATATAATAGCACTAGCTATATTAGCAACAAGTATTTGCATCATGGTGTGGGCCTTTTTGGAGAAGGCCTTTTTGAGAAGGTCCACAATGCCAAGCTCTTACAAATAAATACCAAAGAGGAACAATCTCTTCCTGAAGGTTTCCATACAAGTAAATCTTATAAGTGAATCAGTTCTAAATCTGACCATGCATTCACCACAATAATGAATGCCCATGGATTTCAATACACTTTGTGCAGGTATTTTACATGCATGTATTTTATATCATTATGTTTAATTTAGTTTCTGTGGATTCAGTTGAAATGACCAACACAAAGGCCTGTCTGAAAAATATCTAAATCACAGGTTCTTTCATGTTGCAGATTACAGTTCACATACAATGAGTTTTATTGATAATGGTGACAGTATTTTTTAACCATCTGCTAGTCATTGAAGAATTAACTCTACAGCAAGTAGGGAATTTTCTGACAGAAAATTTTCAAACAGTGAATACAATTTTTAGAGATTTTAGGCCTCATGGACCCTGTTTTGCATGGATTGCCCTTACTACATACTATTTAATGAAACTTATGAGAAAGAATGACTTTAAGAAACTTTCTAGACCTTGAAAGGAAGGCTTTGAACATGTACTTACACATTGTGTGTGGTATGTATATTAACCTGACTTTTTACTCCAGTGAAATTGCATACTCAACTGGAGACTAGTTGTCAATCACTCTGATTACTAAACAGTCTGGGCCAATTACTCTTTCTACTTCTTTTTAAATGGCCAGTTTCAGGATGATAGCCTGAATACAGGACAGGAACATGCCCCGTATGTAGTCCTTCCTGCCTTTGCAATCCCCCCTCCTGCAGCCCAAATCTAGCAAACACTATGCCTCACACTTGGTTTGGCTTTTGTCCTCATTTTATCCCTGACAAGAAGACAACCCTGTTTTGTTTTTGTGCATTATGGATATTTCTTATTATCCTGGGAGCATAACAGCCTATGAGTTTTAGAGAATTGGCTTCTCTGAAAATCAAGCAGCAACAAAAGTAGCAAAAAATGAATTCTGATATTATTTTTTTTTTCAGAAGTCTCACAGTGGTAGCTAACTCCAAGTTACAGGAGAATAAAAGTCCCTTTCTCACAACAATTCAGATTCATGGTTACATAGAAATGGATTTCAGCATTCCTCACACTAAAATACCTTCTGAACTACATTTTGTCCAATAAAGCTTTTCACAGATATAACAAAGGCTGCTATATCTGTTCTCCTTGTTCTTGACAGTCAGAACACATAAGACAGAAAACTAAAATCACAGCAGCACACACACACACATACACACACACACACACACAAAATCTTGCTTCCCCTTACACTATGGGAAAAACTTGAGGCCTAAATACCTTTCTGTTTCCATCCACCACCCTACCTCTATTCCAGAACTGATCCAGGGCTTATGTACTGTTTTCTACCCTCATAACTGAGAAAGCATCTCATATAAATGATCCAGACCCTCTGTCCCCACTATCTCATAAATGACCTTCACATTTTCCCCATCAGAAGGATCTTACTCACTTAGTGACACAGCTTTTGATGGCCTCAGGCAGCTAAAATAGATAATGGTTGTGTGGATATCTAGGGATTTTCTACCTTTTAACATGTCTTCTAGGACTAACTGTCTCCTGCCTATTGAAACTTAAAATATTACATAGGAAACACTGGGGTAGTCAAAAAGAATATTAGAAAATATGTACATTTCAAAATTAATTCCTTTATTTGGAAGTACTTGAAACTGCTTTGCCTCCTTGGTAACCTGAAAAAAGTTTATGCATCAAATCTGGTGTGTGCACCAAAGTGTCTGAATTCAGGTAGCTGAGTGACTACCTCTCAGGTAGGCCTAACTACTTAGAATTGAAATATCACCCATGTCTCCCATCCGCTTGGTGCTTGCAGAGGCAATGTCATGCACATAGCATGAAATGAGTTCAACCACTTTCATTAGAGATCAAAAATAGCGGTAATGTCATATTTTTTGTCCAGTTTGCTTCCTTGGTTTGAATCCTCCCTTATTTTCACACATAAGATTATATTCTAGCTTCCTTCAGGCTTCCCGTTTTTCTTAATCTACATATTTTTCCTTTCTACTCAGTTTTAGTAGGTCAAATAGAGGGTACCTTTCACCTAGCCTGTTCCCAAATCTGATTTTAATAGTATACCCTAGAGATGTGGGAGATATGGTTATTGTGATTTCCTGAGTGAACTGAATCTGTTTTCCACTTTGGTAGAAATTCTCTGACTGCTAGTAGTTATAACAGATGAACAAGTCCAGTACTGAGTGAGTGCTCAGCTACAGAGATATAACGCAAGCTATCTGTGTGACTAACATAGATCCAAATCAGCTACTTGCACTCCAAAAAGAAGTGGGTGTTTAAAAGATGCAGCTAGTCTAATGTCTTTTACTGGCTAACTATACAATTTGCCCTTTAGAAGAACAGATTAAAGAAACAGCCTCAGTACTGAACACTGGAGTCTGAAAAACCCTGCTGAGACAGATATATCCAGATAGGCACTCTTGAATGTGTCCTACACTGAGAGTAACAGAGCAGAAGATGAAATTATGATTTTATTTTTCCCTTATCCTTGTTATCAAATACTTCATGTCTCTTCTATGAATCTTCTCGTCCACTTCAACCAGTTTCATTTTTTAATGCCAGAACTGTAGTAAGCATTATTTCCTGTAAGGGATTTTAGCTATCAGTCTCTCCCACCACTCTTGCCCTAACTCCCAGCTGTTGGAATCATCTACTAGATCATTCATAGCCAGAAGATAAATGATACATGATACAATAACGATATATGCCATCTATCTGCATGCATGCCACAAATTTGGAAAGACAGCAAAAATGTCTCTCAGTTTGTAGTGGAGACAGCAAAGGTATTTGCAGTCTCAGTAAAACACAAGCATTGGTAGCCAGTTTTCCTTCACTGCAGAATTTAGAGTGCTTAGGAAAAAAAAAAAAAAAAGTCCCTCTCTTAAAGTGAGCATGCCATAACACGAAAATTACTTTTGCATGTGTTGCTGCTTACTAAAGAGTTGATTGGATGACAACACTTACGGTTTCACAGTTGTGCTCACAAACCAGAAAGAAACACCATGGAATTAATTCCACACCAAGAATCAACACGGAAAAGGCTCACTGCAGGCAGATACATTAGAAGCCTGGAAACACTACAAAAGGGAGGTAACAATGTTGGCAAGCAGCCAATAACTAACAAAAGGATTCATACTTCTCTGCAGAACCTGCATCCCCATAAGCTTACACCTACATATTTTTTATTCTTTTCACTGACCAACATACTTTCCCGTCTGGACCTGTGGGAAGAAAATTCATATTTTCTTGAGGAAAAACATTGCAGGTACAAGTCAGTCATCATTGTTTTGCTCATGTTGACATAACAAGATTATTTTCCAGGTATAAGACAAACTTCATGCAGTGAGTCTTATTCAAACATTTGCTTAGTTAGAAAACATAGAAAACTACTTAACATATATATCTTTTTAACCTTTTAAAAATATTCCTTACCAAAATATCAATTAAAATGAGGCTGCAAAAGAAAGTCAAAGCCTTTTCACAAACATGGAAGTAACACATTCATTAGGGTATTATCTCAAGCAGTAAACATAGACTGTGATTCTGTACCTTGCAGAAAAAAAAAAAAAAAAAAAAAAAGACAAAACAAATCCTCTTTATTTTTATTTGTACATTTCAGTTGTTTTCAGAAATTTTAAGAGAAATAAAAGATCTAATGACTGATATCAAAGTGAATGCTTGTCATCTTTAAAAATATGAACTTTCATAATATGTTAGAAGAGCTATGAAAGCTTGTGGCCTCAGTGGAACATAAATATACCTGCATTTCAAGAACTGAATTATGGTAAAGTTCAGTTTCTCCAATTTAAGTCTGATTTTGACCTTTCCAGCAATATCTATAAAGATTCTTTTTCTACCCATAAAATATTTTATGTAAAGATGGAAATTACTTTACTAGGTCTTTTTTTGTTTGTTTGTTTGTTTGTTTGTTTGTTTTGGCATTTTATTTTTAAATGTACAAATGATCTGTCAACCACTCATTGGAAACAATATGTTCAAGATATGTTCAACATCTGCATGTTGTAAAGCTTGCATTGCATATATTCCCTTCCAAAGTGCTTTTTCATCGCATGCCTAAAATTAACCTTAGTTCTTCCAAACACTTTCCAGTGACTTTTCAACACCTACTTTTACCATAGTGGTAGATCTATCCTAAACATAGAAAATACGTGGAATTCAGATACTGGGAAGTTGATGATATTCACTTCACCAAGTTTGGATAATCTGTCCTGCAATTTGGGAACAACTTCTCATTGGGACAATAATGGTTGTCCAACTCTGTATATTTCTTCATCTAATTTCCTAACAAGGCATGATTCCTTTGTGATACAGAGGGTATCAGGTTATCATTTGACTGTATCAAATAAAAAGAGAAATAGGTGATCTCTAGGTCTAGGAAGCAAACAGTACTCTACCACTCTACAATACTCTACCACTATGTCTACAGCAGTAAATAAAACCATACTAAGGTATAGACCTGCATGCACTGAGTGCAGACTTTACTGTCTGCACTGTTATCTGTGTGTGTGTACACTATTTGCACTACCAACCTGAACGGTCCCTGGCCTGAACCAAATCACAGTCTCCCAAACTATTCCTAGGAGTCTGCCTACAGTTCGAGACTATTCCCAGTAGGTAATATTGATATATCTTCTCTGTTCTTACTGTTAGATTAAATTTTTAATACTATCAGCCTAGCCAGACTGTGCCAACTAGCTTCTTGGCAATGAATCATAACCAATTTAGATAGAACGTAACAGGGCAAAACAGAAGATAATGTCCACATTAACACCACCTTCTTAACAGGAAGGATATTACAGTTGTAATTACTATTAGCATGTCATCTTTACCATAAAATTCCCCAAAATTAGATTTTTGCCTGCTTTAATTCCTGGAGTTAGTTCCTTTCCTTTCCCTTTGTTTCATGTTTCAAATGCTTCTGTAATTTCTACATTTGCAAAAGGTTTCTGACAACACATAACCCCTGCAGACCTAGACTGTGGCTTTACAGATAACATCACAGAACATTGGCATCAGAAATGTTGCTGTTTTATAGAAAGAGATATAGAAGATTAGAATGAAATAAGCATTGCAATTATTAAATATTCTGCTTATTGGTAATGAATAGTCATTGTCATTGTTCAGCTTTACTTCATCTACAACTTTTTACAGTGTTTTATTTAGAACACCAATAAACTAAGCTCTGCTTCTGTACTACAGTCAATCCTTCAAAGCTCAGGACATAGGCATCATACAAAATGTTATGCACTGTCTTACAGACCTTTAAACTCATTTAAAATATCAGTAGGTAATTTGATTCTGTTTTCTTTTAAGATATCACAGTACCATACAGCTTATGTATAACCCATCACCCCAATTTACTGAAGTATTTTGTTTTTTCAAGGGCCCTGTAATCCATTCATCTCATCAGCCTTGGTATAAATAAAGTCACCATAGTCAATCACCAATCAAAGACTAATCTTTAGTATATCTGTTGTAATATATATGTCAGTCCTGGCATTCAGGAGTGCTGAGCTCCAAAAGGTAAATTGGAGAAAGTTATCTCCAAATATCATTTAAATATATGTCAACAATAAATATCAGAAAAAAATTCTTCATTGCATAGAAAACTTGAAGAAGGAGATTATTTAATATTAATTGTTCTGCTATATGTTTATTGACTATTCAACATAGTGTAGAAGTAAGATTTTTATTGTGTTACACTTAAGATTTTCTTCGAGGTAAAATGCTAAGCAACAAATTTATTGGTAGTCTAACTAAAATCTTAACAGCCTAATCAAAATTACAGCAAACATTATTATTAATCCATTTATAATGTTACTAACATTTACTGTCCGAATTGTTTAATTATTACAGTTATTAACAATATAGCTAAATATATAATTTTGTTTTGGCTATATAACAATATAGCCATTAACAATATAGCTAAAACTGTTATATTAAACTTTCCAGTATCAATCCCTTTTCTCCAGTGGTCAATACCCTTTATCCTTTGGTTCCTAAGCACTACAGATTCATCCCAATGTTTTCAGCCCAAGTCCCATTGTTTGTTATTCAGAGGCTAACAGACCTTCAATTAGACCTTCAATTTATACAATATTCAGAGACATAAACTGATACAAGTTAGGCAATAGTCTCCTAACTGCTGGACAGTTGTTATAACAACTAGCACAGGCTCAGTACACAAGCCCAGCTACATCACAAGAACAATCACAGACACATTATTACAAAGCCTGTGCCCTTTTCCTTTTAGGAAGTCATTTTTGGTGGGCTACAGCTTGATATTTTTTATTTAATAAAAATATTATTTTATTTTAAGATTGCCAAAGATTTTCTACCACAGATGTACTCCAGTCTGTAAATCAGTCACACACACATTAGAAATCCTAATTGTCTTTGGTCAAATGCATTCTGATTTGCACTACTATACAGGATGTAGCACAGTTTAGAAAATCATTTTATATTTGCACTATTATAATTCTGAGGGAAGTGTATTTCTTATAAAACAGAATTTTTAATTCATTCTTCAGGTATCTACATTAAATGCAGATTGTATCTGCACAAAGGCTAAATCAACTATCAAATGTGGCAGGTGGACAAATATTCAAAATAAATTCATGTAGATTGGCACATCTTCAACTATAATCCATTTGAAAATATGGGAGCTGACATTTTGGAACACCTAAAACTCTGGAAGCCAGTTGGCAACCCTGAAATTGTTACTTTCATATCCATAATTGTATAGTGATGAAAATGCAAAAGGAAAAAAAAAAAAAAAAAAAAAAAAAAAGGCTGTTTTATAGAGAACTACATAGAGATTTTACCAGGAAAAAGAAAAAAAGAAAAATATGTAGCTTGTATTTAATTCATACTCTAGGTTTAAATTAAAAATGAAACGATTTCTCACAACACAGAAACCATTGTTTTTGACTGAAACACTTTTAGAGTTAAAATATATATAGCAGAGTGGATTTGAAATTTGCAGAGTATTACAAACCTGCCTTTTTTAATGACCAATACTGACTGAAGATCTATTTCCTAAAAACTGGAAAAAAAAAAAAAATACATAGCAAAAGTTTAACCTTAGCTGCTGGTTTATCAGCAACATTTTAATCTTTTTTTTTTTTTTTTTTTTTTTTTTCTGAAGTCATTCGAATATATATTATACCTTAGCTAAAGAGAGAGCTGTGCTCCAGGAATACTGTTAAAACAACCTCTAACGCTTTATTAGTGTTAGAGCCAGTAGGTTTAGTTTTAGAATGTATTTGTTTATTTAATGCATATGGCTTATGTGTCAGAGTTCAAGTACCTGATAGAGACAAATACTAAATGAAGTACACTTGTTCAGAAGATAATTTTATTTAGCATCTTCAAGCAGGGCATAATTAAGTTACTCTGTCATACAAAATGATGGAGACTTAAATAAGTAACAGCTGGTTACCCCAATGGCTGTACAACTGCAGGGCAGCCTTTGGCAGAAAAAGCTGTGCAAACACAACCAATACATTATGCTAATGGGAACAATGTAATGAGCAAGGAAGCAGCTAAAATGGAATGACAAAAAGAAAAACAAACAATCAAACAAGTCCCTTCAGCCCTTAGCACGCATTTCAATTGCAATTAGTTAACAGAAATCTTACAATGGCTGTACTCAAGTACTAGCCTTATCTAGAAATGTTTGTTAAATTCATCCCTTATGTCAGAATAAGTTTAATGACAGCGGGATGAATCCACAGATAGTTCCTCCCTTGAAATCAGTGAATTGCTCCCAGTGGTGAATTGACCAAAACATGTAAGCTAATAAAATTATTTCTTCATTATTTTTCTCTCCCATTTTTTAGAAGAAAAAATAAGCCAGAATTGGTATAAGCAGCCAAAATCAGACTTTGAAATATGTGCATTATAAAAATATTTTCCCCTCCTACTACTAATGTATACAAGTTCCACCTGACTATTTACTTGCACTGGTACTCTGAAATTTTTGTTCCATAATTCATTATGACATAGCTTTAGTAACATTTTTCTGTCAGATTTTATTCATTGCAGGAGACCATTGTGAATTCCTTACCTAGGAATTCAGGAAGGAACTCATACTAATTTGAACTGGATGTTAGAAGAAGTTCCTAGCTGCAGTGCAGAGGGTATGTTATGCACTATACATTCTGTGCTACATCTAACCCAGTGTGCCCAGGTGGCCAAGGCCAATGACATTGTAGCTTGCATCAGAAACAGCGTGGCCAGCAGGACTAGGAAAGTAAAGGTCCCCATGTACATGGCACTGGTAAAACTATACCTCAAATATTGTGCTCAGTTTTGGGCCCCTCACTACAAGAAAGATATTGAGTTGCTTGAACATATGCAGAGAAGAACAACGAAGCTGGTGAAGACGCATGAGGAATGACTGAGAGAATTGGGGTTGTTTAGTCTGGAGAAAAGGCCGAAGGAGACCTCATTGCTCTCTACAACTAATTGAAAGGAGGTTGCAGTGAGGAGAGTATCCGTCTGTGATAGAAAATGAGGAAAGTTGCACCAAAAGTCTTAAGTTGCACCAGGGGAGGTTCATATTAGATATTAGGAAGAATTTCTTCATGCAGCATTGTTCAAGCATTGTAACGGGCTGCCCAGGGAAGTGGTGGAGTCCCAGTCCCTGGAAATTAAAGAGACACATAGATGTGGCACTAACAGATATGGTTTAGTGATGGGACTTGTTAGGTCAGATTCTTGGTTAGACTTGATGATCCTGAAGGTCTTTTCCAACCTACATGATTCTATGATGCTATGTTTCTAACCCATATCCCTTTCTGAGTCCACTTCAAAAGAATGTTCAAAATAGGACTTCTAAAGACTTTTCAAGTAAGACTTTTGAAATAGCCTATAGTGTTTTACAATCCAAGACAAAAATCATAATCTGGATCACCAAAACCGAAGCAGAGGATGGTGACTCCTGGTGGTGGAGAAAGTGACCTGGAAAAGTTTAAGGACAGAATGGAAACTGAAGGAGAAAAGAAAAGAAAAGAAAAAAAAAAAAAAAAAAACACCAAAAAAAAACTATTTATGAGTGGTTAGCTTATGAACTGTTAGAAGTACCGAGAATACAGGAGTCTGTAACATATTTCCCCTCATATTTTTCATGTGAGTGAAACATGAAACAAACTATTACACTACTGCTGAAATGCTGATGAACCACCAACTACATAGGAAAAAATCTGATACACATTGAAAATGGTCACCTTAATCAAAAGTCTAATATGCACAGTAGCAAATTAAAAATTCTTAGGCAACATTGTCCACACTAGAAGTACAGGATCACAGAACACAGGTACTGTCTCTACTCCACACAATTTATTATCTAATTATACATAAGAAATATCAAAAATACATCAAATAGCAGAAGGTAGTGATTCAGTAGAAACTATGAGAAACTAAGCAGTTTAGCAAGCAGAACTTTGCTTTGGGCCATCACGTGTCCCTCCACGATAGCATATGCTTGCTTTATGAACCTGTCCAGATTCGTCTGTGTGGATTAAAAACACTGCTTTTAGTCACTTTTTAATCACTGTTTCTAGTGATGTCACTAGAAATGAGTCACTTAGTCATGTCTGGTCACTTCTAGTCACTTAGTTTTAATCACTGTTTCTAGTGATGTGGCTTTACTTCCCCTGAATTTCACTTTGGCAGTTTCTTTGAGCTCAGATTGATACATATGTGCAAAATCTCAGCTCTTTCCTCCCCCCACCTTTGCAGCTATCATATCAAATGACCTAAGAATACTGGCTTAGAAGGGAAAAGGAAGAACAATCACCTCCTGTAGGCTATGCAAAAGCCTATCTGTTTCCTATAAGCCCTGTTCTATAATGTATTGTTATTATGGACTACCTCCTCTGTGTTCTTCCTAGACAGCAGACCTGATAAAAGCTTACCACTATTTCATATTTGTCCAAGAGCAGATTTACCAAGGGAACAAAAGGTATATCAGAACAAATGTTATCTTCATTTCTTCCATCAAATTACATCAATAGCATAGCCTTGTGAAGTCTTGTAATTTTAGCTTGCCCTTTTGCCTCCCTATCACTCCTTTGACACATTTTCATTACAATACCAAGATATATTGTTACTCAATAGCTCAATTTATCAGATATAACCAATCTTAACACCTAACAAGCAGCTGCAACTATCAAATAAGGGTTATGCATGGAAACAGAGGTTGCCCAGAGGTCTCTCTCCTTGGAGATCTTCAAAAACCATCTGGACATGTTCCTGGGCAACCAGACATAGATGGCCCTGCTTGAATAGAATTGGACCAGATGAACTCCAGAGGTTCCTTCCAACCTCAGCCAATTCTGTGATTCTGTTCCTGCAGGACTATTTTATGACCCTATAAAAGCTCATAGCAGGTACAGCAGCTTGTCATGAGACAAGAAACGTTATCAGTTATATAATTTCAGACTAACAATACTTCTTTTCAAGGCCAAGCCTGCCATTCCACCACAGAGTTTGATCCAGCTGTTTGCACTGTGACCCAAATTGTCTCATTTATTTTGGTTGCACGAACCTCTACTTTATATATAATGTCATATAATGCCACGGAGACCTGACACTTCATCATCTGAACCAATATCTGTTCAGAGTTCTACATTTCTCATCTAAAGTGCATGCCTGCATTTATTTTGTGTGAAAACTTTTCTGGGTGAGCGATGAAATGGGGAAATACCGTCTCAAAAATATGATCAGACAATGGTCTGACTTGGTTCTTGTCAGGGGTCCACTTTATCTGGATAGGTATCATATTGTAATGGTCCCTAACATCCAAAAGAAAAACATTAATTTGATTACCCTTGTGTTTACTTATATCAAAATTCAGCATGAGAACCACAGAGTGATTTGAATAGGGCTTAGCAAACTATTTCCCAAACTCCTCATTTGTCTCTGAAAGTTCTCTGTAACCTACAGACTGTTCTCAGTTTCTTCACCATGTAACCAGGTATTTATGGCATAGACCTCTAACAAAAATATTTTTATGTGGGAACTTGAACAACATTTAAATTGCTTTTTCATCTCAGCTTTACTACCTGGAGAATTCACATGGCAAGGCAGCATTTTGCTGACTCACAGTGAAATGTGCAGTATGAAGATATCTTAGAGGGCTATCTCTGAGGTATCTCAGAAGAGGATCCTAGAAGAGCAACAAGATAAAACAGTAATGGCATATGTATCTCCTCTCTCAGTCCTACACGTGCATAAATAGAAACCCTCCTTTTACCTTCCATCTTACTGTTGCTCTTTCTGTGCTCAGAATGAATCCTTTTTTTTAAAATTGTTCTGCCATCCAACATTTAAGAAACAAATAATCAACAATCAGCTGCAACACTCTCTGGTGGGGATTCAATTAGTTTCTATTGGATAATAACACAATGCAGTCCTTCCACAATTTTTCTATGTTAATATTGAAAATTATGTTTATCTGAACCCTCACCAGCTATAATGTCATTGACAGGTAATGCTGTACCTTTTACTAGATTTAGGTTTAGCATTAGAATCTGTCCGGTGTCAGCATCTGAGCTCTGCTTTTCCTCTGTCATTCATAACTGAAAAGATTTTTAACCCTAAGAAAACCTAACATGTTAATATTTCGTGGGGCAATACCAGAAAAAAGAAACTTGTGTGTGGATGGTATGTGGCAGTAGAAGTGTCTAAAATGCACTGCAGAAAAAGTACCAAGGTGTGTTTGTGAGTGATTCAGGCCTGACTCCTGTGTGCCTTGTCTGATAGTATCCAGGTGAAGTATGAGTGACTGAATTTACATCACTGTCCAAAATGCAGTTAATCATACAAGGTGGATCTGACACACTGGGATCTGCACATATCCACCTTCTTCTGCTTTGGTAACATCATACAGAAAAGATAAGTCAGTGCGCTTCCCTTTAGAGATATGGGATACTTCCTATATAATCACTGTTATTATCTGCCACAGGAGAAGGAGAGATTTATTGTCAGCCTGCAAAGATAATGTCTAAAAGGACAGAATAGAAATAGATTCAAGCATAATGTGAGGCATATCTAAGAGATCTTACTTTCCTACTCTTCAGAACTGAACTCTAAACTTGACAATATATTGGCCTGATCTATGAATAGATGATGTAAAATTGCCCCCTAACATTTAAACAGCTGCAGTACTTCTTGATCTACTTTTTTTTTTTTTTTTTTTTTTTTTCTGCAAGAGTGTCTCCACATTGCTGATGAGAGGGAAATACTTTATCCATTCCGTAAGTATTCTCAGCGTCAAAAGGAGTTTTTGTTCCGGATCACCATCTGAATTTTTCTTGTACTGAAAATCCACAGAAACATACATCCAGATCATTTTTTTAGAAAAAAAAAATAAAAGTAGGAAAAAATATATATTTTGCTTCATTTACTAGTAGAGTCAATTCAGGTCAGAAGGGACCTCAGGTCTCCAATCCAACCTCCTCAAAGCAGGGTCTCATGTCTTTATCTAGCTACAGAGGTCTTTTTCCAGTCAGAACTTGAATAATAGTAGTATAAATAGGAAATGCTACTGAACTAGTAGCTACTGAACTACTAACTAGTAATAATTGAGAAGTGTTTCTGAACTACCTAATGATTTATTTTTTTTTTTCCTTTCTCTCTGTGGTGGTATCTCCTTGACATCTTGACCTTCCATGTTCTGTCTTTGAACTAAAAAAAGAAGACTGAGACAGAGACTATATTTTAATTTGCTTTAATTTGCTTTAATGTGCTCTAATTTGCAAATTATGGCTATTTAAACAGCCTAAATAATGATATCAATAACAAATTAGTATTCAAAGCAAAACGATAAAATATGGTGAAACTCGTGTAAAGTACATGGGATTCAGGTCAGCTCAATTAATAGTGTGTATTTTACATGGTATATTTTAGTTGACTACCTTATACAAATTAAGAGGTTATATCCTCAAGGCATTTTACAAATGTTAATTATTAATATAAAGTAAAACCTCTTCAGTATTGTTTTTCCAGTGCAAAAGCCAACCCAGAATTCAACAGATTGCATATTTTTAAGATGCTGCCAATGTTTTAAACAGAAAATCTCTTTGGTTTGCATTCCTATATATTCAGATTGTCATTGCACATCTGCTGTAATGATTAAATAGGACATTCCATCTCTGGAGGAAAACCAACTCAATTAAGTGTAAGGACTAAAAGGCAGTTTTCCTCCTCCATCCCTCCCCCTCCTCTTTTTTAAAAAAGACACTTTTGTTTTATCTACTTTCAAACTGTAATTAATACCTGCAATTATATAACTGAGTGACAGAGAGCAGTTGCGTGCTAAAAGGAACATGACTGCACAATTACCAGTTACTAAATAATGATTTTCTGTCATTAAAATAAAATAAAATCACTAAATTTGTTAGTTACGGTTCCAATGCATCTAAATAAATGGACCAACACTTTGTGTCCTTTCAGACAAATGCAAGGAGTTACTAGTAGCTTTCCTTTCAGTGAACTTGAATCAGTGTGCTGGAATGCAGTCTGCAGCCTGCAAAATGGTGGCCAGACAAAAGAGGTTGGTTCTCCCTTTACTGCTTTGTTGGGCTATTCCAGATTAAATACTCTATCTTGCCAGATCACCCAGTTTTCCAATACAAAATTTAGTGCTTGCCTGAAATAAAGAGCCTCTGCCACTAGTCAGTCTACTGGGGCCATGCTGTCAAAACCCCTTGATGCATGCCAAGAAGAGATACTCTCCTGCCAGCATAGCTGCATCACTTCACTGAATGACAGATGCAAAACTAACATTAGCTTTGGCATACCCACACATTGAGGTTTTGCCAGTGTAACTATGTCAGTCAGCTTCAGCATGTTTATGGTTTTGAGGTTTTTGTTTTGCTTTGTTTTGTTCATTTGTTTGTTTTTATAATTTCCTCTCAGCTTTATTGGCAAGTCTTTGTAGATGTGGTACACAAATATTACTATTAATGATCACAATAGCAGATGACAGTGACTTTCACTGACTTTCATCTGTAAAGTATTTAACTTATTAAAGTGTATACAAGGATTAAAAAATGAAACCCTGGGGCTTATAGGATTCTGTTTGACTTGTTAAGAAACTATTTGGAAATGGGTTACTTGTAGCTGTTTAACTACAGATTCCAAGAAGTTGCACTCTCCATCTGAAGTGTTTCACTGTAATATTTACAGAATTCTTCTGTAATTGAGGCATTTTCTGATATCTAATATGGTTTAGCTCACACTGTAGGTTGTTGCTCTCTTCTCTGGCTGTCCATTTCCATGTAATTCAGAGAACCTCAATTTCTACATGAAAAGTTGGCTGAAACTGGATGCCTTTTTTTTTCTTTTTTCTTTTCTTTTTTTTTTCTTTTTTTTTTTTTTTTCCTTTTTTTCTTTTTAATTTGTGGAATTAAGATGACCAGGGTTGGTCATAAATAAACTCTAATAGCCTTTGATATATAACTGCATTTACTGCCCATACTTCACTCTGGCAGAACCTTACCAATACCTAGGTTAGCAAGACAGATCTTACCACATTTCCTCTTATCATTCTTATAAACCTGAAAACTAATGTTGTTGTTGATGTTTAATCAGCAGTTAGTAAGACTGCCTGTAATGTAAACATCCACAATTTTCATTTTCGGAAAGGTAGAGGGTGTTTGCTTCATGCTTTACAAATCAGAACTAATAGCAAACAAAGAATAAATATGATGTAATAAGATGCTATTTTAATCATTGTTTAGCTTTATAACTACATAAATAATCTATTCTGGAGTAGGAACAGTCCAGTCAAATTTAGCACACTCTTACTTATATGCAGTAGTAGTTTGTGTAAATTGTGTTTGTGACAGGTTATAATACTAAGAGGAAATGTTTTGGACGCCAGTAACAGATGGCCCATGACAACTTTATATAAAATATATTATTGTGTAGCACAGTTAATAAACCCATCGTGTAAAATCTATTGAGCTTCACTGAGAGGCAAAATAATATATGGCGCATGATAAAATAAATATGAAATGCAAGCCCTGTTATTTACCAGTTACACAAATCCTCTACAGCCAAAAGTTACCCTAAGCCATTGTCTCTCTGCTGAGATTTTAGAATAAACCCTCAGCTCATGTCACTTCCTTTGTTTCCCTGCGTTCTCCTTTGCCTTTATCTCTGAAAGCATTTTTTAGATTTTTGTTATCTGACAGGTCGCCTACATTGCTGGCATAGTATCCTGCCTTCACTGCTTTCTCTGATTGGATGACCTAATTTTTGCCAGCAGGAGTGCTGAATGAAATAACTATTAATGCCCTGATCCTATTCAGGTGAAGGCTAAGAGTTCTTTAGAATGAGGGTTATAACAGGAGACAGTAAGCATAGGAACATTTAGGACAGTAAAAATAATTTCTTGTCCTTCCCCACAAATCCTACCCCTATTTCACCAACATTTTTGCTTTTTGCATGAGGTTTATTTCTGGCTGCAAATGTGAACTCTAGAGTATATATCAGTTGTGTTTCTCACTTCCAGATGCAAAAGAGAGAGTGAGATCTAAATGAGACATGGTATTTAGCAAATTCTGCAGACCCTTTCCTCCTGCAATTTTCTTACTAATTAGTTGTTATTTCTGTCACCATCACCATCACCATCACCATCACCTTCCTCTATCACTGCTATTGGCCCAGATGACTGTCAGCTCCTGGCTTTCACTCCCTGATATGTCCAAGGTGTGTTTGAGGTCCATAAAATGTTTTCATGGGGCATTTGCCCTCAAATGATGATCTCTTACACCATACTGTTGAGGAAGGAGGTGGTGTAAAACTTCACAAGTAGTTCTTCTATTGTGCATACATATACGACCCTTGTTTTTCCTCATCTGATCACACAGAATCACAGAATCACAGAATCGTCTACGTTGGAAGAGACCTCCAAGATTACCTAGTCCAACCTCTGACCTAACACTAACAAGTCCTCCACTAAACCATATGTTTTATTGTGTATTTTTTTGCTTGATAAATACAAGTATTCTTCACTAATTTCTTTTTCCTATCCATATTACTGACAGCCTTCTGCCACTTCCATGAAAATTCAAAATCTTCAAAAGGTAGGTATGCCAAAGATGGATTGCAAACCTATTTATTCTGCACATGTACATTCCAAGGCAAACCACAGTTTTTGTAGAACTATGTTAGGCAAATGTAAGAAAACAAGGAGAAGCCCTTAGCATGAACAGAATCTTGAATATATTATTCCACTATTTACTCAGCTCTAAACCTGACACTTAACAAGAAACATTTAGCCACACAAGAAAAGAAATTGCATCTTCTCACTTATCTACATTCAAGCTCTGTCTCTTGCATTTGGTTTGTGCCAAATTAGCAGAAGAGAGTGAGGGATGAGGCTAAATTGTTCCTTCCTGTGCAGAGG
Source organism: Aythya fuligula (assembly GCF_009819795.1). Lineage (NCBI taxonomy): Eukaryota > Metazoa > Chordata > Aves > Anseriformes > Anatidae > Aythya > Aythya fuligula. Next base: position 22,327,598 of record NC_045559.1, on the reverse strand, counting down.
GAATGCAGAGGTCTCCCAACAGAGAGTGGCTTTCCTCACCATATGTGCTTCTTCATCTTGGCCCAGCAGGGCAGGAAAATGAATTTGAGAATTTTCAACACAATGCACATTATATAATTGTTCGCCGCAGTGCTTTGCTCCATTTTTACCTTCAGTGGCTTATTCATGTGCATTTCACACAGAGTGGCTAAGCCTGAAATTTAGAAAGGAACTTCTGTGGAAATCAAGTTAAAATGAAGGTAAAATACAGGTTTGTCTTTTACATATAATTATGACATAGGTCAGTAGTAGGTCTATGGTTTTGTGCATAAGCAGTTTACTACTACATAGTTATCAGTCCTCGGAGTAGTTCAAAATCAGCCTCACTAATCCCAGTGCTGATAATATAGTAGCCTAATTTGAGACCATACTTGAGACAAGGTAGCTGACTGAAAAACTATGCATTTGGCTATCAGTTCTCCAGGTAGGAATTTTGGACAACTCAGGAGATTCTCCAAGCAGACCCTGTTGCCAAAGGGAAATTTGTATGTTGTTCTTATAGATGCAGAAATGGTAATGTAGAACAGTCATTTGCAAATAGATATATTAAAGGGGTATTTTGCACATAGCTTGAAATAATGGGAAGACTTTTACTAGAGAGGTGAACTCAGCAAAACCAACCAACCAAGCAAAACAAAACAAAACAAAACAAAACAAAACAAAACAAAAAAAATAAACAAGCAATACAAAAATGATCAGTTAAGAAAGTCTCTTCCAATACAATTGAAAATGCCACTGCAAGGACACAGAGAGCCTCTTTGAAAGATTTAAGGTGTACCCAGGGAACTGGTGAGGCTCACCTCTGCAACTGGGAAGATGATGGAACAGATACTCCTGGCAGCAATACCAAGGCACATGCAAGACACAGAAGTGATCCAAGATAGGCAGCATGGCTTCACCATGGGTAAATCATGCCTGACCAATCTGGTGGCCTTCTAAGAGGGAGTGACTGCATCAACTCAAAACTGATGCAATTGACCGATGTCATCTACCTGGACTTGTGTAAGGCCTTTGATGATCATAGGGCTGGAGCACCTCTCTTATGAAGAAAGGCTGAGAGAGCTGGGGCTGTTCCACCTGGAGAAGAGAAGGCCCTGGAGAGACCTCATTGCAGCTTTTCAGTACTTAAAGGGGACTTATAAAAAAGATGGAGAGCAACTTTTTGCTCTGTCATACAATAATATGACAAAGAGGAATGGTTTTAAACTAAAAGAGGGGAGATTTAGATTAGACATTAGAAGGAAATTCTTCATTCAGAAGGTGATGATGCACTGGAACAGGTTTCCCAGAGAAGCTGTGGATGCCCCATCCCTGGAGGTGTTCAACACCAGGCTGGACGAGGCCCTGGGCAACCTGATCTAGCAGGTGGCATCCTTGCCCATTGCCGGGGGGGGAAACTGGATGATCTTTCAGATCCCTTCCAACACAACCATTCTATGACTATTTTCATTGCTATTAAAAAAAAATAAAATAAAATAAAAAAAAAAAAAATTAAATGAGAGAAATAGAAGTACAAAACAAGGTTAGTTTAACCTTGTTTATTTTTTTAAACTAACTACATATACCTACATAAGTACTGAACTAAATACATATGACTCTGAAATTTAAGGATTATATAGTTTTATATGAATGTTCTGAGATTTATGATTTGTGATCTTTGAAAGCAACAAGAATTTTTATAACACTAATTATCTGACTGAGGGAAGTATCAGTATAAATGTTTTGATTTACAACAACTGACAGAATGTTAAAATCAATTTAAACTAAGCAGTAGAAGGAAAATACATCTCAGAAACCTTTTGAATTAGCAGTTACAACAGAATAGTGACACTTACGCTTTTTAAAGTCTCAGTCATGGATCGTGGTGTACTTTAAAATCACAACTATCTCCTCACTGAAAACCTAAGTTAGCAGTAATTTGAGGTTTCTCTTTTCCAATGAATATCATTCTGTGGGAGCTTTTTGCCAATGTCTTTCTGGGAATTAAAAATGTGCTAATTTTCATTCTTTAAAAACTTGGTGATTCCACAGCTGTAAGGCTTTTTTGAATGTTTGAGCAACAAAACCAGTTTACCTCTAAGCACTGCCTCTGCCAATAAAGCATCCTGCCAGTGTTCTCCCAAAGCAGACTCATTTCTGCCACCACGGTACTCCCACCATTTTCATACATTCTTCCTTCTTCTAATAAGTACAAATAAAACAGAGATAACTCAAAGCTACTGACTATCAGTTACAGGTTGCTAAAGGATCTGTTATTGAAAACAGATTATATGTGTGAAAATATGGCTGATTGGAACTGTATGGGGGATAAACTAACAAAATATTTCTTATCATAACAAATACAGAATATCAGAGACATGCAAAGGCGTTATCATCTCTTCTGGCAGTCATATCAAGTCACATGTCTTCCAATAATCAAAGAGGAAGAAAATTGAGATACTTTTTAATGCCAATTCTTTCATGTAAAATGCATTGCATTTCCTCTGAGAAGAAAATCATCAACCACAGTAATGCTCCCTATAAAATGTAGAAGCTATAAGGTTGACGTTCATGACTAGGAAAAACAGAAAAATTGACACAGCTCAAACATTTAGTAAATGATTGTGTGATACAGTGTTTGCTTGCTAAAAAGTCACCATTCTAGAGCACTAAAGTGTTACGACTGCAAGGAATCAGTTTACACTCTTTCTCTTTTCTTTATTATTTTTGTAAATTCCTGATTAATTACTAAGTATTAACTGTTTTATTATATGTAAAAGATTAGTTTCTCTACTGTAGATACATTACATTTTGTTTGAAAGCTTCCACACATTATATGTTGAGAGACACAAAATTGGATAAATAATTCACTTTCACTGAACTTGTAAATGTGAAAAGATGACAGACAACTGCATTAGCACTTGGACACTAACATTTCTCTGATTAGCCTAAAAGTGGTTTCTAGTAAGACTGTGGGTTTGGGATTTAGTATACTCGTTGGACACCTAGTATGATAGGGTTCACATATACCATGTCTGCATAATGTCAAATGAATCTCACCTTATCTGCCCAGAGAACAAGTGTCAGCATAAGGAAACTGAACGGTCCAGCTCCTTCATATTAAGTTCCTCTTATGTTTCTTTATTCATTGAGCTTTATCTACCAATTCCATACAAATACCTATTTGAGCAGTAAGCAGATTTTTTTTCTCATTTAGCTTTTTCAGTGAAATATACTGTAAACTGTTTTTGCTACAGCATTTTAAGTGCTTGTCAACTTACTAGAATTTAAATGGGGATATTTCAAAAACAGTTTATTTAACAATATTTTACTCACAAGATAACTCCCATCCCCTGAAATACAATGATGTAAGTATGTAAAGAGTTTTAATTGATGTGTCAACATGACAATGCAATCTATTCGTTCTCTCTCAGAGTGCCTATACCCGGCAATACAAAATTATCCCTAGTTTGCTTCATTGTGTAGCTTAGCTAGTTGTTGATGCTCTGGTCATATAACATTCTAGCCGTGGTTTGACTACAGTCTGCCCCTCCACTGCTGAGCAGTAAGGCCATCCTGGTGGGGTGTCAGGATGCAGTCAGACCCTGCAAGGGTGTCCAGAAGACTGAGTCTTTACTTTCTTTTTACCACTTTACTTTCAAAGCAGTAACTAAGTAGTTTGCCTGCAAGCTGAGCAGTACTTCCCTATCAGAACAGCCACCCGGCAGATTAGGACCTCCTCTAAAGAAAGAGGTGCTTTTCAAACTGTTGGTGCCACAACAGTAAAATCAGATTAGGAAATTTCACCAACTACATAAAACCTAAAAGCTTCCGCTAGTGTGAAAAGTCATACATTATGTATTTGGAAGGTATCAAATATTGCAGTTTGCATTACCGCATCAAAGCAACCCAGAATAATCACAAACAATTGAGTGACATTTGGCATCTCCATTTTAAAGTATAGTGTTGCTATGCAAGTGGAAAATCACAGCAGGTTTACAGATGCACATTTTCTTTGCTGCAAAGAATGCAAATTTCAAACCTTCCAGGATGAGGCAATAAAGAGAAAAAAAATATAAGACATGATTCTACATGAAGAAATATTCTTTTTCACAACCACAGATAACAAAAATTTGGGGGTATTTATTTTTGGTCTTACTATCTTATTTTTAGTATGTAATGACTGACTAGATCTCTCACATAAAGCAAAGTTACAAAAAAAAAAAAAACACAGATGGGGCACACATTTTGAAATCCTGAGTATCATAAAGAGTTATCAGGAGCTCAGAAACTCTGACAAGTGCCATATAAGTGAGCTAATTAGAAAGAAAACTAGTGACAAAACCTACCACCACCACCAGAACAGTTTTATACACTTTTATGATAAATAGTTATTTTATATTTCAAAATACAAAATATCAAAAGAAAAATGCCTTGCTTTTAAGTGTCTAAGAGTGTAGAAGTTACCAGATCATGATCCATATTGCCACATATCCTTTAGATATACCTTAGAGTGAGACCAAAGCAAGGTGCTTTAGAGTAAACTGTAAAAGAAACCTAGATGCAGGAAAATCTATTTTCATGATGTTCTTTTCCTCATAATTTATCTTTGGAGATTATATCAAACCCTGAGGTGTGATATTAAACCCTGAAGTGTGAACCCTTACAAAACTGCTTCAAATGTTAGAAAATGCTACCATTTGCTATTGCTATCATTATTTATCTATTTCCTTTTGAATACTGTTACATCCCTGGTCTCTGACAGATCTGTGTGCAGGCTTATTTGTGTATCCATAACATTATTAGTTGGTTTAGGACTTCTGCACATTTGTGGGTGCATAAAAGACCACACTGATGGTTTTTAGCACTCAGAGTTAAAATTCAGCCTCAGTCCTCTGCTTTCAGTTGCTAGATATATTATAGAAGTAAAATATTTATATCTTGGGTAGACAAAAAGCTTCTGCTACCACAGCAGAAGCCCTACATGTTCACTACAGCTGAAGACCCATTTTGTATTTTTATATTCATGTATATCTGGACTTTTGACCATGAAACTACAATCTAACTGTTTGGTAATGAGATGTATGACTGCTTGCAACTATCAGGCAGAATTGTGGATGACAGGATAACTGCCTTGGCTATCAGTAGGTCTGGGGAGAACTGCACTGATCTGTGCATGGAATCACCAATAAAAAAAAAAAAAAAAAAAAGACTATTATAATTTTTAATGCACCTAACAGAGTCAATGACAGCAATGACTTCATGCAAATATCCTTTATCTCCAGGGAAAGAAGCCGTGTATTTGTTCTGTGTTGGTCATCAGTTTCCATTTACTAGTGATTGCAGTCAAAGGCTGTGTTTCCTCTAAGGATTCAGGGAATACTCACTGCCATGAAATAAGGACATAAAATAGTTAACATAATCAAAATAATAAAGTAATCAACTTAATAAAATAATATAAAATGTAAAGTATAAAATATAAAATAATATAAAAATATAAATGTATATTTATTACAGTATTTATTTATTACAATTTGCAAAATGTTTGGGACTGAACCAAATGTATTTTTGTTATTTTTATTTTGTTTTTGCATGGAACATACAAAATAAAAAACATAATTATTTTTGCTAATGAATTTCTTATTTATCACTGAATCATGTATTTTCTGTTCATTCCCTTGAATGAAAAGCAAACAAAATCAAATAAAGATATCAGAGACAGAACAGAGGGTGGCATCCTTTTACCTCATAACCATTGGATATTCTCAAGACTGAAGGGACTTTAGTTCATACTTCCCTGAATAGTGGCTTCACAATCTTGTTACAGAGCATCCTGGAATAGTATCTTTCCATGCCTTTTACTTTTACTTTTTAATAAGAATTAGCTATAAAATACTGTTTTGGCTTTTTTTTGTTTGTTTGTTTTGTTTTGTTTTTCCTTGAATGTTCTCTGAAAGGTACTTCCAATGGATCAAAGAATAGCTCCTCTGATAAGCTTAGGAGTCTAATATTGTACCTTTCCCATAGTTACCCTTAAAAATGTCAAATCATTAAACAGAATTGTCAGTTCTGGAATTAAAATAAAATATAAAAATATAATATTAAACAAATGATTCCTGCACATGTTCATGTAAAATAACAAATGCACAGTTAAGATGGCCATGTCTGCTAGTGACAGACAAATTAACACTGCTGTAGCCAGTTACTGTATCAAAGTTTCTGAACATCTAACCTTTCTTCTGACTTGTTTACTATCCACATTTTTTCAGACCACAGATCTCAGTGGTCTGAAAAATTCATCATTGGTCTGAAAAATTCACTATTGGTCTGAAAAATTCACTATTTCAGTGAATTTACTCTATTCTTTATTCTCTAAAAATAAATAAATAAATAGAATTAATCCTTTCTCTTGAAGGATACTTTTGAGGATAAAAAGCAGGCAGCCTATAACAGAAGCCTTGTAAAATTTTTTAGCACATCTGTTGTCATCCCTTTTCAAGACTAGGAAATCCCCATCTGCATATTCATAGTTAAACATAGAAATAAAATGTCAGCCATTGATAAAATTTTCTTTCTGTGGACAGTTCATGAAGACCTTTCATGACAATCTTTAGCTTATAATTTATTCTCATTACACAGAATGAAAATCTATAAAGGACGTTCAGTGAAAACAGAAACTTGCTGCCTCCCTAAATTTTCCCACACGGGAAGCTCTGTTTCTTTTCTAAGTTGTGAGTAATCCTAAGCAAAAAAATGAATATATGTAACAAAGACAAGTACGAAGTCTATTGTATATTGTGTATATTTTTGTATATTGAATTAGAAGGCAAACGCCATGAAGGGCCCAGACTTTGTGTGATCTGCTAGATATTATTTTTTGCTTTATTATATATTGCTTTGTGTTGTCTGCTAGATACAAAATTGTCAGGATTAGTAAAACAAGTGCTATGTGGTTGGACTTACTGTATCTTGGATATTCAAATTTTAAGTTTCTACCTTTTCCATACCACCAAATCCATACTCTTTTCTTAAACTTCTTAAGTATTTTTAGCCTGTAGAACTGCTCCCTAAATATGACCAACTAACTCTTGTTAAAACATATCCTCAACATTTGTTCTGTGAAATGCCTACATCTCCTAGTAGACATGTTTATTCATCTGAAATAAATAGACATGATCTATGAAACCACAAACAAGTGTATTTTTAATAGACTGCAACAGTGGGTATTTTGTGCGAATGAAGAAATAGGAAAACAAGTCCCATCTTTGCAAATGTCATGTACTTCAGTTCCCTTAATGTTCTTTGACAAATTTTGATATTTTAAAATTTAGGAAGCAACACAGGAGTTTCTTTTCTTTCTCTTTCATTTTTTTTTTTAAACTCAGATATTGCTTGCACACTTTAATTCTATTATGAACAAAATGCAGTCATCTTCTGAGTAAGAAAACTTGTACATTTAAGCCTCTAAGGAAGACCATGCAACTCTTCAAAATAAGTGAAAAAAAAAAAAAAAAGAGAGAGAGAGAGAGAAAGGGAGAGAGGAATTGTGAATAAATTGAAAACGTGATTTGAACAGGAAGTCAATAAGGCACAGAGTGTGGGCCCACTGTGAAATTTTCTTTACCCAAGTGGATGGCTTTGCAGGAGGAAGAGAGTATTGTTTACGAAAGCTGACAAGCTAGAAATAAATAAATAAATAAATAAAATTCTCTGGGAAAATAAGTGCATTGGTGCTCTGAAACACATCACTGCTGGCTAACCTGACAGGTTAGATCTAAGTTACTTGCTTATACTCTGTCATTTTAAACAGCATGGTAGTACAAACTGCAGTAAAAATAGGTCTTGGCATTGACTCTGAGGCATTACATGTATTGGAGAGGTGCCCACAGTTTTATTTTGCAGCCTTAGGGGTTGAGTCTCCTGTCAGTGTGCACACAAATGCCTCAATATTAAGAGAAATGTGTGTGTTCACCCATGGGCAAAGATGCCCAAAGAGGTTGTGCTAGTATTCATATATCACAATTAAAATCATGTCTAATACTTCTTTTTGCCTTTCTCAGATTCCTCACACATTCCTCACAGCTCTGGTCTGCAGGAGAATTCAAAGACCCATAAGGTTGCTTATTAAAAGTACACAAAAGTATAGGATCAAAGTAAAGCTAAATCATATTTCAACCTGTGTACTTCTATGTCAGGCAAACAATAAAAAATACAGTGGAAAGCTCGAAATTTTCATTATATAACATAGATGTACAACATTCTAAATTACATAGATACCTTTAGAAAAGCTTTTTGCAGCTTGGAAAATAGATGGGATGCATAAAGAGACAGGATTCAAGGAGGAGTTAACAGCTACTGGGGCAGTGACGTAAAAGGTTTCTCGACTCCCACTCACTTGAACTGGATTGTAAGTGATTTAAGTGATTCTTTCAGAAATGGAACACTACCAAAAAAAAAAGAAACTAAAATATATTTGAGAGCTCTGGATGTATTCAGATGGAAAGAAAGAACATATTTTGTATATAGAGGTCAGGGAAAAAATGTGCTAAATTTAAGAGAGTACAAACACCACCGCCAATAAATAAATAAATAAATAAATAAATAAATAAATAAATAAATAAATAAAAATGGGCGGAGATACATGGATAACTACAAGGTCTCAGTCACACAAGAAAGGACTAAGATTTTGGATATCATGGAACAAAAGTAGCATTGGCTGGAATGACTGTTCTATTCTGGACAAATTGTAAAGTAAGCAAAGATGAAAGAAGATATAAACAGTAGCAAAATGAAGGCTGATAAGGACAAAGGTGATGACAGAAATTACAAGCCTCATTGATAAAGCAAATAGTGCAGAGGGAATAGCAGAGAAATTTCCAGCTTGGAAATCTGGAAGCCTCTATTGAGGCTATTGAGATATGTGATCTTTGTAGGTTAATAAAATTTTATGCATTGTGATGGCTCAAAGGGATAGTAGGTGATGTGTTCTGGAGGAAGCTGCTTTAGACTGTACCATAATCTGCACTGTATTTGTAGTACTTTTCCTTCTACAACACCATTTCAGTAGATAAGCTCTTAAGGAAAACATATGGTGCAAACAATTCCCTTACAGAGACTGTTTCAAAAGCAGTTTTGGGCTTTGGGACTGATTTCTGTATCATGCCACATTGGTTCGCCTGTGTCTTTTTGATGACTAGATTAGGAGATAGATGCTTTGCCTGCTGTGAGCTCTTCTGCTATACTTCACTCAATTACAAGCGCTAGCTTACTAGAAAGGACGCTTCCGTAATGTCATGTGTTCCTCAGCTTCAGATGTATAAGACTGTATAAGATCTGTCTGTATTTGCTATTGAATGCTCTCTTTAAAGTGGTTCCCTGCTTCTCTTCTAATCTCCTTTTGACCTTGCTGCTTTGTAACTGGGAAATGTTGTGCAGTACCTGGGTGAATGGCATGCACAATACCTGTGAATACCTGCTGCTATTCTGTATGAGTGCAGAGAAGATAAAAAAAGGACAATCAAGTCCTGTGATTTTCTTCCCTTCACTGTTCCACTATTTTTGTTGTACTGTGATAAAGAAGAAGACATTTTCTATAGAAAACAGAATTATGCAGGCATGGTGCCCACCATTTCTATCAATTATTTCAATAACATCACTTCAATCCTATCCACATGATTCAAACTATCAAGTAAACATGACCTTGATAATCATCATGAAAATAATCATTTGACCGTTCTACTAGGGTCATGTTTCTGAACACTGAACACATGAAATCACTGGAAAGAATCATTTTGGGAAGAGAAAAATTCAAACTGTATGTGCATGCTGAAAATTCATGTGTAAAGTAAAGAGGATAATTCTTAATTAATCCATATTTAGCTGGATTACTAGAAGAAAAATAATGTCTAGGTACTGTTAAATTCTGACCCTCTTAGCTTATCTGTTCTCTATTATCACTTTACCCCTTGTTAAGAACCTTCCTTGTAAATTGAAAGAAAAATACATTTTCAAAAATATGGTTGTAAGTCTTGAAAGTCAATGAAAGTCTTTGTTTTGCAGAGGATGGTCATATATGTATTGAAATCATTGCTATTACTTGATCATTTAAACTAATTCGAGTTCCATACAAGAAAGAGCTTACAGCTATGCAAAATGGACACAAATTTGCACACACACACACTCACATGTATACTCAGAGTTAATGATCTAATTAATGTTGTATTCCCATAATAGGTCTTAGTTTGGCTTTTTAAGAGTAAGCATAAAGCTCATTAGTCTGTATGAAATCAGACTTCCATCATTTTTTTGTTTCTAATATTTCAATTTTTTTATGATATGAACTCAACATTCATAGTTCCCTAGATCAAATTGTAATTTTTAATGTATTTATCAAATGTGTTATGAATTATAATGGGCTTATATTAAATTAAATTTCTGTGGTGGATATTGTGTTTTTATTGGATGTTCAACTTATTGGCTTATTTTCAGCTACATGAGCTATAAAGAATGATGATCTTTAAACAACAAAATGGTAACAAGGGGTTGAAGCTTGCAAGCAACATACTGTGCTTTACATAATTAACGTTTCAGTTGAATCACCATAACTGTCTTTGAAAATGTTATTAGACTAAAGGAAATATAGCGCAATATGACTTTGATTAGGTGCTGATCATGGTTAAGTTCCAGATGTGATATGTGATGAGCTTGTACATGAGGCTTGATCTATGCATGGCAATTTACTAGTCCATGGTATCTTATCAAATTTGTAAGGTCAAAATCTAGACAGTGTTACGAAACCTATGCAAAATTAGAATTGTTTGTGGTAGAGAATAAGAAAGAAGAAAAACTGAGTATCTACTCAAATCTAAACTAAAAGACTTTTTCATTAATTTCTTATGGTTTTCATACATGAGTTTACTTGTTTTCAGTAAGGTTAAGGCTACAAAAAAGGCTATTTTTGTACTGCTTCCAACTTGGCAAGAGATAGCAACTATAAGAATTCTCCCAAGACTAAAGACAAGACATAAAGAGTTCTAACCCAACCTCTAAGCCACGTTTTATTTAAAGATCTTATGTTATTCTTACCAAGAGTAAAAATGTAAAAGACACCTGTAATTAAGTTTCTATTATCCATAGATGTATTTTTGTTGGTTTATCACATCATTCTTACCTGAAATATATACAGATTTATATATTCACAAATATAGTAAGTTCTGGTTTTCAGTAAGTTACGTTTGCTTAAAGATATTTTCTATACATTTTGCATTATCATTGTTTTTGTCTTATCCAAAAGAAACCATTCCTTCCAATATACTAGGTACTGAAGAATTTTTAAAGTGCAAATTACTTCATTGTAAGTAATAGCTGTAATTGATAGCTGAAAGGGATGGGGTTCTGTCAGGCCACAGGGCAGCACTGAAGATACTCAATGAAGGATTCATTTGTCAGTAACACATGAACCTTCTCGGGTGTTGATCTGAGACCAGATTTTGGTCTGAAATGGTCTGAATGAGCTTGTTGGAACATATGTATGCCTCTGTGACAATAAACTCCTTATTAAGTATCTGAGTCAAACAACTATTATATATTCCTTCACTTTGAATGCAGAATAAAGCACTGAACGGAATATACATTAATATATATATATATATAATCTATATATATATATATTATTATTTTTTTTTTTCAAATGTATGAGCTTGATTTTTCTCAATACATTTTCTTTATAAGGTCTCATGATACAGCACTTTAAGTGCATCCCTTGAATTTCCAAATCCATTGTTGTTGCATACAAAGAGGCTTGCAACTGGTCAAAAGAAACCTGATGCTTTTAACAAACAATGGTCCTGTTCGAATGCACTGTGGCTGGATTGTAAGATGCATTATCTTTGTAAGATAATCAATTGTAAGATGCATTATCTGCCTTTTTATTCTATGCAAAGCCAACAGTAAATTGGATGCTGACCGATGCATAATAATGACGTGGAGGATTTCATCTCACAGTTATGCTTGTAGATGAAACACAGATGAGAAGTTAATACCAAAGACTGATTGCTTTCTTACTATGCAATGATTGTTCAGGACAACTGGAAAGATTTCCATTTAGTTGCATTTGTTTACAACTACCAGATTTTTGGCACTGACCAGTCAGGGACAAAAGGCCAACAGTTTTATGAGATGGGCCCAGTTTGTGGAAATATAATAGTTTAGACACAGATGTTATTTAGACAATAATCTCTGTGAAACTTTTGTGGTCTTTGTGAAACTGTCTTCTGAGATTACTGATTATTATTTTCTAAAGTGGATGAAGATGGAAGAGTCATCTAGTTATCTGTGCTACCAAACATTATTTCTGCTTCCCATTTACAGATAGGTGCTTACTACAAAAACCAGCAAGTAGCCAAAAAGTCATATTTATTTCTCTGGCAAGCACTACCTCTTCATATGTTACCAACTCGCTGACTTTCCCCAGCATAGGGCAGGAAGTAGATCAAAAGCTAATGCAATTTTTCTGGCACCTCATTTCCTGTCTTCTCCTTTCCCAAAGACCCTGAAGCTACCATTCACCATGGGGACAGAAGGAAACGTCAGACAAGCAAAACATTGGTGTTTTCCATTATGTGTTAGGTGCACATCTCTTCAATGTATGCAACCAGATACACTAGCACAATGTTCATATTGGAACACACATGCAACCATGTAGGAAAGAAGAGGGTATACAACCTTCAAGTGCATGCATGACCATTTCACTGAACAACTGGAAAAAAAAAAAAAAAAAAAAAAGTTTCCTTGTTTTGTTAAATAATCCCCTTCACTTTCAGAGAAGTTGTCTCCCTTGCTGATACCTTCTAATAACCTAATAATTAAAACCAGTGTTCAGTGTACTTACTTAAAATACTAGTAGCTTAATTGATATTAAAGTAAACAGAGAAATGAAATTACAACTTAAAGACTGTAGGCATATCTTAAAATGATAAAGTCAAGTCTTTAAAATTATGTATGCATTAGCTATGCACCAAATTCTTCATTCAGCAAGAAAAACATTTGCTGAAACTCATGCTGAATAACAACAAAAATACTATACAGAGCCTAGAATTTTGAATTGAGGTCTCCACAAGGTTTTATTGAGTGGGTAGCACAATCTGAAAGGAATCTTCTACTTAGCTTTCATGTACATTAAGGAGACAGGTCACACACCTTTTTGTTATGGTCAGACAGAAGCAGAAGGACCTTTTCTTTGCAGTAACCCACGAAGCATCCAAGGGGGCTTCAACAAACCCCCTTGGGGTTTGCAGATGCATTTTTCCTCAAAATAACTTGAAATAACTTGGAAGCTCTGTTTCTTTTTCCTCTAAATATTCACTTCTGAAGCAAAGTAGCTAAACAGTGATGACCACCCCATAAAGAATGTTACAATGCTTGTTTACCTTGCGTGTCTGAAGCTGCAGTGTAGTCTAAAGCCACTTCCTGACAACAATGAACTTAGGTGTCAAAGCTTCAGATGGTGTAAACTAGTATATTAAAGAAGCTATATAGCAATTCTCTATTAAAATTCATGTTGTGTTGCACCCCAAAAGACAGAGGCATACAAGAAAAGAAAATTCATGAACATTAATAATCTTGTTAATTTAAAATTGGTTAACTACATATAAAATTAACAGAATAAAAAATAGTTTATTGTTTAGAAGCTCAAATTTATATCTGATATTCAGAGTCCAGACCTCTTAATGACAACAAATTATAAAATTTTTGTTTCTATTTGCAACTGCTTTTTAAACCTTCCTGATATTCCACACTTTGAATTTAAAAATGGCATTTTGTAGACACAATATAGCTTTCTCCACCTGAACTCTGAGATGATATGAATCAGCTCTCTTCTAAAAACTATCTAGCTCTTTTTATGCAGTAATGTGCTCGAGATATGATATACAGTGTGTAGCTGATTACAGTATCTAAGTCAGAGTATCTTATCAACATGGATACAAATAGGAACTCTTTATAAATGCTACAGCAACAGAAATACTATGTGTTGTATGTAAATCAGAAACTGTAGTGTATAACAAAGTTTTGTATGCAGAAAAGGAGGCAGTTGTGTCTATGTTGTGCATAATTGTGCACAATTCACAATCAAATTAAATTATCAAAATAAGACTGAATTATATTTAAGTGAGTAGAGCTCAAGACATCTTTTTGTACAAGAGACCAACTTGGCTGACTACAGCACTCCCTTCTGAGTTCTTAGTTAATTCTCTTTTACTGCAGTTTAGATAATTACGGAATAGTATATATCAACTTCTAAGTTATTACTTGTTACAAGGGCTGGTCAGAAATATTAAAGTTTTCAGATGAAAGTTTTCTGACATTAAAGTTTGGTGACAGTTAAGAGTCACTTGTGACCATTTCCACCTTAAGAAATTTGGAACAGCACAAAAGTTGTGAAATAATCCTGTTTCAAAACAGCTTTGCTTACCAAATTCAATTCCTACTCAAAACCAAAGAAAAACCTGAAACTAAAAAAAGCTTTCTAAATGTTCACAATATTCTAAATGACTCAGGTCATCTCTTTTGTCTCTATTATTAACAAATAAACATTTTCCATAGTCTAGTCTTCAGTTTTGATTCTAGAAGCAAGAGGACAGCTTTATCTACAAAAATACTTACGGAATAGATTGCCATACAGTGACTTTTAAAATAAAAGAGGATCTATATTTTTAAGTGGTTTCTCATTGGAGGTAACTTCTGCAGTTTACCTGGACACATCAGAGTAGTATAACTACAGCTTTGCTCTTTCACACCAGCTTGTGGAAGTCTGGGAAGTGAAAAATAGATTTACAAGGGTGCTGAAACCATTATTTGTTCAGACAAAGGATGAAACCAGCAATGTCCACAGTACTGAATAAATTCACCAGCAGGAGAGAAACATGCTGTCTAGAGGATAAGTAAGGAATGAAGCATTTCCCTCACATCAGGGAAGGGAGCAGAAGAGTGGATGGGAAATTGCAACTCAGTCCTACCCTTTTCACATGTTTTTTTCTGAACCTGCTTCTAAATCAGAACAAAGCCCTAATTTCTTATGAAGATTAGGAAAATCCTATGGAAATAATCAAATTTAGAAATAATTTAGCTTGTGAAACATTTATGTCTGAAAAAAAAAAAATGAAACAAGAAAACATAATGAAGAACTTCCCCCTTCTTAACATGTTATTTCCAGTGAGATATGGGGAGGTTCCTAACAAACAATCTGGTGCTTTTTATCTGATTTCCAACTTTCCAAAACATGCAAACATTCAAGTAATTATAGTTTTGTAATAGTCCTTCAGGTCCTCCCACAATCTAAAGATTTGGAGAAAAATCAGCAACAGCACAGAAATTGTTTCATACAATGATAAACTATGAAACGTGTAAAGTATTATTTCAGCAGTCTTCTAACTTTGGATCCTGTAGAAATCAAAAATAAAAAATGTTCCAAATATCCCTCTAAAGAGACACTAAAGATTCTAGCTTAATTAAGTCAAATATTATTCATGAAATGAAAGAAATACTAACATGATAAGCTGCCTTTCTTTATTTTTGCCTGTGATGTGTGCTGCATGGACTACCTGCAGAGACAGATCTCTGAATACGATCGGAATTAGAAGAGAATGCTTTGAGGTGAAGAAAAGGCTCGATGCAGTCTGCTTCATTAACACAGCCTGAGGCATCATTAAGACGCTTTGTTTTCTTACTGTCACAGGAATACAGTTAGCCAAGAATTCATAATAATTGCAAATAAATAAATAAATACATACATCC
The DNA here is from genome assembly GCF_009819795.1 of Aythya fuligula. NCBI lineage: Eukaryota > Metazoa > Chordata > Aves > Anseriformes > Anatidae > Aythya > Aythya fuligula. The sequence goes on along the minus strand of NC_045559.1, from coordinate 22,311,788 downwards.
ATAAATAAGGGACTTTTTCTAAATTCTGTGGAAATGTGGGGGAAGCTAGGGGTTTCTAGCCGAATTCTCATTAGTAGGTTTTGGCTGGTTGGTTGGTTGGTTGGTTGGTTGGGTGGCTGGTAGGGTTGTTTGTTGTGTTCTTTTTATGCTAAAGGATATATCTTATTCGACTAATGGAACCATTTTGCTCTCCCACACAGAAATGAGTATCTTCCTCTTGATAACTACAGCAGTTGCTTACAAGTCAAATTAATATTAGTATAATTGGGATACTCTTAGAAGTGTTTCTACCTTCTTTCAATGTTACTAACAGCTAAGATCCACTTGATCAGCAAATCCAAGATTAAATTAGTTACTATAGTAAGATGATAAAGATAATAACTTATCAGATTAACTGGAAAATGTGGTAAAATTTATCTCCTTTACTAGATCACACCTTACAATTGCTTCCAGGGGGAGGAGAAGGCAGAAATCTTACAGTATTTTCTATGATCCTCTTTCCTTAAAGGAAAGTACAACCTGTTTTCTTTCACAGTATGGGAAGCAAGTATTCATCTTCTCATTCAAAACACAGTATTTCCAGGTTAATAATAATCAATGGTGTCTGTATTATCTGTGAATGAACATGATTTATCCACCTGTCAAAACTGGTAAAAGGAAGAAAATTAAACTAGTTCTGTTTGTCAAATGGGGATGTAGTTCAAATAGCCATCTATCCTCGGATGGTTTTTGTGCAGTCTACTGTTGTAACTTAATTTTACCTAGAGGTTCACCAAACATCTGTTTTAATCACTCAGCTAATTTAACTCTCTTTTTCTGTGGCATTCCAGTCATCATGACATCTTAGATATCTCTATTCCAGATGATTCCAATACTAAAGTGCTTTGCCATGCACATGTGCAGATGGAGGCTTACATTGACAGAAGGCTTTCTCACAGAAATTCACTCCTTTTCCTCTAAAGAACCTCACAGACATTTATGCAAGTCTTTAAAAAAAAAAAAAAAAAAAAAAGATGTTTTATGATTTAGGAATAAATTTTTAATTTGGTTCTATGATGCACTGGAATAATCTGTAATTTTTAGTGTTTTGGTGGTGGTGGTGGTGGTGGTTTTGTTTTTGTTTTTTCTTAATAGCAGCTGTCAAAACTGGCCAGATCATGAATGGACAAAATCATGAATTAGACAAAAAAAATCAAATGGGATTTAAAAGTCAACACTATTATTCTTCTCTGTAGAACATCTACAGAAATAACAACCTAAAAATGCCATGTTTAGTGATTCTTCTAATTATTATTATTAAGACTAAGGACAAACAATAAATGTGAAGATCCATAAAAGCCAGCAAGCTTGGGTTATGCAGGAATATACTTATTTGCATGCCCTTCGTCAAGCACATTTGAAGTTTGACATACACCTACACTCAGTGGCTGAACTTGTACCAAATGTATTCTTTGCATTCTATCCAGAATCTCCTAGCAGCTATATATTTTAGGGAACTTATCCAATGACCACTAATGGTAAAGTTAAAATTTCCATAATGACCTATGGATTTTGGATCCAGACACCTGTATTTAGCATTTAATGATCCTATTTTTTTCATTTATCAGTGGAAATATCCTGACAGTGAAATAAAAATAAAAGTTCCTCAAAGCATTTTCTACTTAATCTGTACTCACAGAATAGTTAATTAAGTAAACATAACCTCTCTTTCCAAATATGCAAAACTTCTGCTATTGTTATAAAATCGAAGTGCACCAAAACATTTTTGAGAACGTTTAACTATTCAGACAGAAATGTGTTGAAACTTAATAGCACAATGAAATGCTAGTTGGACGTACACCTGGCTTGTAGTGAATGCTATGTTAAATTTTATTAGTCAACATTTCAAAAAACGAATCATTACTTTAAAAGAGTATTTTAAGTTCCTGAACTTATTACTCAGTTCTCTCTAAACAAACTCAAGCCATAAAAAGAAGGATACTAAAATCAACTGCAAGATTAACTTCAAAGTGAGTGAGTAAGCTTTGAAGAAAAGTCTGTTTATTTTTTAATTAATTTCTTTCATCTTTAGAAAAGATCATAGGATCATTGAATTATTTAGAGTGGAAAATACCTCCAAAATTATCATGATATCAAATTTAAAATAAGATATCCTATACTGTATTAGTTTGTTTTAAAAATGCTTCTTTCAGTGTTGATTAACTGAAAAACCTGCAAGTGAGTTTGAGTATATTCAATGTATATATGTGTGCACTACCCTATTATATTTTTTCCTGTTCAGATAAACAATTAATTGTATGACTGCATGAGCTATTATGATGATGTCTGTAAGACTGTGTGGAAACATGCTTTTATTTGCAGCCAAAAGTAGAAGCACTCTGAAAAGAACTATTTGAATTACAAAACTACTGTATTAGCATATTAATTTGCTTTTTTCTTCCTGAAAGTTATCCGAAGAATAACAAATCATTTGTAAAAAAAAGAAGCTGTGCAATTTAGTATAATTTGTGCATTCAGTCTTGGATTTCATAAGAGAAATGCAAAAGAGGTGTTCATTAATCTTGTCTTTAGTGGTCAAAACCAAATCATTCTTTACTACAAGCTAAAGTGAAACACTGGTGTAAATCACTAAATCACAGTGTAAATCAGAGGTGTAAATCACAGTAGTGTAAAACCTCACTGCCTAGTATCCAGCCAAGTAATATTTCTGTGTTTCAATACTCAGAAATACATTTGTATTTCTATAGGTACTTGCCATAAAATTTACTGCCCCAAGCTGTTAAAACATAAACTGTGTGTGACTTAACCAAAAACATACACACACAAATTCAACATTTATGGTCAATGCATCTGAACATATTTTCATATATCAGACTTTTAAAATCCTTAGTAACTGTATCTATAATATGCCATTACTTTGGTACTTGTTTCTCTTGACTTAATCCAAAAGGCCATGGAAATTAAGCCTGATGCAATTCAGTAAGCCTGTTTACCTCATTTTTTAGTGAGGAAAATGTGGGGGTTTTTTGTTTGTTTGTTTGCTTGTTTGTTTTCTGCCACACTGCCTTCCCCTCATGATCCTTCTGTTTGAATTAACAGGTGTTTTATGAAGCTATTCGGACCTATTCTTTAATTCTGCAGGTATGAGTGTCATCAGAACCACAAACGTGTTAAAACTTTGAACTACTACAAGAGGATACATGCTGACTTTTCCAATTGAATTAATTAAACTAAAAATATAAACTTAAAAACACTTTAAAAATCACCTGTTAGAAAAAAAAAAAAGGAAAAGAGATTATGAAAAGAACTGATGACTTTCCTATTTTATTGTATTCCAAACCTTGCAGATTTGCAGTTTTGAAGATTGATGTTGCTATTATTGCTCTTTCCTACCTAACTTGTCATCTTCACTACTATCAGCTGAATACAAACCCACACAGTCAACATTTATCTCTGTCTTCCCATTAGAACTAAGAGCAGTAGAGTTAACTGACTGATGTGTTTTGCAGGGTTTACCATGACTGATATCAGGAAAGAATCATGCCAACTGAAAGAGGAATAACAGATATCATAGTATGCAATGTTGAATTTCTCATTAAAGCATCAGGAAAATATTTTCTTTCTCTTCTGCAACAATAACTAGTGATTTGTGCTTTAAATTATTTCACGTATACTTAATTCACTCTTCCTAACAAAGAGAACAAAGATTTATAGTGCTTCATGTAACAGGCTGGAGCATCACAGAAGGATAGTAATAAGCATAAGAAATGCTAATTTAATGTAAGTACATAGTGAGAGTATTTTTATTTTCTCACTACATTATTACATTATTAGGACAACCGTACTACAATCACATAAAGTAACTTGTGTTAAAATGCAATCTACCATTTGAATCATATATTTTATTATTTCTGAATTCTGAGATTCTGTTCACAATTAGCATTCAGAATTACTAGTTTGTAAGTGAAAATATTTTGCTGTTAAAAGTATTGCAAAACAAAAATAAAGAGAGGACAGTAATTGATTTGTAAACTTATAACTTACCTTCTCTGCTGATTGAGCTGTGCCAAAAAAGATTGGAATGAAAGCTAACCAAATTATGCAGGTTGTGTACATAGTAAATCCAATGGGTTTTGCTTCATTGAAGGTCTCTGGAACCCCTCTTGTTTTAATAGCATAAACAGTGCATGTGACCATCAAGAGAATACTGTATCCAAGGGAACAAATGAGAGAAAGATCTGAAATGTCACATTTGAGAACTCCCCTGGCATTTTCTGGTTCAAGTGTCCTCTGTTCTCCATAGTCTACTATGGTATGTGGTGGATCGATAGCAAACCAGATGAAGACTCCAATAAGCTGCAAGGATATGAGGCTGAAAGTGATCACCAGCTGGGAAGCTGGACTAATAAATTTGGGAGCTGTGACTGATTTTTTCCCCTGTTCAAATATTCTGTGAATTCTGTTTGTTTTGGTAAGCAAGGCAGCATAGCTGAAACACATACCAAGTCCTAGAAAGATCCTCCGAAATGAGCAGATCACTGTATCAGGACTTGCAATCATTAAAAATGTGATGGAATAACAGAGAAAAATCCCAGTCAAGAGCACGTAACTGAGCTCCCGTCCAGAGGCCCTGACAATCGGCGTATCATTGTACCGGACAAATGTCACGATGACGAAGGTTGTGGCAATAATACCAAGGATAGCTATGAAGACAGGCACAATGGCCCATGGGGAATGCCACTCCAGTTTGATTATAGGGATAAGCTGGCAATCAGTACGATTGGCGTTCGGTCTCTTATTGATTGGGCACAGCTCACAGTTGAATTCGTCCACCTGGTAGTGGTACCCTTCACAGCGTTCGCAGTGCCAGCAGCAGGGCACCCCCTTCACAGTTTTCTTTCTTTCCCCAGCTTTACAGGGCAGGCTGCAGACAGATGCTGGATGAGTGTGTTCTCTATTAGCCCACTGCATGTCTTCTACCTGTGGGTATAAAAAATTAATGAGCTTTCTATTTTCCCCCATTTATAATATCCTAATCCTGGCCACAGGTTTGTCATAAATCACTACATGCTGACAGTACAAATACAGTTTACCATAATAAGAAACCTGTTTCTTTCCCTTGTATTGACTTTATGAAAGCGTTAAATGATTGTGCCCAATAAATCATTCATGCCACAGGCTTGATGAGTGTCATTAGTTTCTATTTACCTCTTTACTGCTGACCAAATTGACATCTGTAAGGATATTTATTGACTCCAGGCTAGTTTAAAAGCAAAAAGCCCTGTACACAGCACTTTAAAAGTTAATCATATGCAAATATAAATACCACTAGTTCTCAAACATTTAATTACAAAATAAGGCTACGTGAGTTTCAAATAAGTTTCTGGTACAGTGAAGAAATAGATTGAAATCTCCTTGCATCAGCTCTAGCAGAACAAAAAGTGCCAGAAAAAAGATCTATGCACAGGAAATGGAATGCCACCTCTTCCAAGAATGTGAGTATTTTATACTTCTTCACTTTCTAGGTCTTGAAATTCAAAAGAGAGTTTTCTTTTCATTTCTAGAAGATAAAAATGAGCATACAGTGCTTTCTGAATAGTAATGCAAAAATATGTCATGGCTACACTTTAGATCTGATTTAAAAATTCCAAGGTTCTTTTTGTAGCACTAAACAGATGCACACAATGCAATCTTGCTTTTGAAATCCCAGATTTCTCCATAGTAGAACCTTAATAAAATACATTTTTGTTTGTTTGTTTGTTTGGTTGTTTTTTATCCCCTTGCCTATTCTTCCTGATTACCTTCCCTCCCCCCAGTAAAATCTGTATAGGGAATTAATGGATTTAAAGCAATATATCTGAAAATTATCGCTCAATTTGGTCACAGCTCTCCCTAGCCCACCCGTAGCAACATTGTGTTCTGCAAGAGATCACCCTGACTGAACCAGAACAGCTTGCAGAGCAAGGAATTGCTTATAGGCACCATATTCACACTGTTTTCCTGCCATGTTCCACCTTTTATGCCTTTATTAGGTGGTAAATACTCAAGGATGAAAGACTTGCCTTGTTCTTGCCTATTAAGTACTTAGCACTTTTATTCAATTTAGAGCATTTATTTATAAGTGAAACAGCAGTAACAAAACTTCACGTGTCAGGACTGTTTTCAGTTCATTCTGGAGGAGGACAGAATGGGGACAGCTTATCGAGTGGGATAATTTTGGCCTTAAAGATTTATTTTTCCAGAAGTTTTTCGACAGATTTGAGAGAAAATCTCAGTGTAACATCACTGGCCCCATTTGCCTTCCTGAAAGAGTCAGTGCACTGGTCGCAGTACCATGTAGGGTGAATAAAACTGAACATCCAGTGATTATCTAAAAAGAAAACACTCAAGTAATTAACTTCGTAAAAAGCATAAGAATAATCCAACGTCATGAAATAGCTTTGTTAGAGCCCTAGCAGATCACTTGACATTTTAAGAAAACATTCACCTGTTACAATCTGTTACAATCTCTGGGTTTTAATCACTGAAATTCTTAAAGCCTGCATAACCCCTAATGTTTCATCTACTACACAAGAGAGAAGGCATGTTATGATGAAATCTGTGACATCTGAGACATATTCTCCCTTCACAGAGTTGTTAGGAGAATAAATACATCAAAGCTTGTGATTTGGTCAGATACTTTGATAATGGGGTAACATGAGGCCATGGCTGTGTGGGTAAATTTGGGATGACTCAAAACGGAACAGTACTGCCTATTTGCCAGATTATAGCACACAATACAAAATCACCAGGAGAATACTTAGCACCTGTTCCAGCATAAAGTTAGAGTGTCATGGACAGGCAATATCTAGGCTGGCAGAAAGCCTGATAGGATAAAGCTAAAGTGTCCGATTTTTTAATACATATCAATTAGAAAAGTGAGCTCATACTTGATCAATATTTAATACCATGAGGCTAAAGTGTTTATCTAGCATTAAGCATGCTAGAACCACTTTTACTATACTGTGAATCCACAGTTTAGATAGGTAGAAAGAGTTCTTTTGTGTCTCTTAGAGATTCTATTCTAATAAAATAAATAAATAAATAAATAAATTAAAAAAAAAAAAAAAAAAAAACATAAAAAAAATTATTCCACAACTACTTGTGATATCGTACACTTCTGTCTTAACTGTGCTTTAATTAACTTAAAACAGACGTAAAAAATCCTGGTTGGAAATACATTAGAGTGCCTAAGGTTCCAGTGGCAACAACTGAAAACAATTTCCTGTCTCAGAAGGTCACTGGTAAAGATTTATATTGATTTTTTATTCAAATACATCCAACACATGATCTACAGAAGAAATATCTTCCAGCATGGCAATATAGGGTTATTAATGTTGAAAAAGTCACCAGCTTAACAAACTTGACACTTTTTTAAAATGAATTATGAAAACAAACGTGATTAGCTGTTAGAAATGGAACAATTCAAACGAGAGTTGGCTCTCAAAGTGTAAAAACATTCTAAAACAGTGTAGAGAGTGTAGAGAATAATCAGGGTGAATGGCTGGTGAAGGTGCATTTTACACTGCATACAAGTGACGTCTTAATAATGGTCCTGTTTGTATGGCTTTTTTTAGTCAAAACCTATAGTGATTTTTAGGCTGACCTACATTTCTGAAAAGGCTCTTAACAAAAATTTTGAGTTCTTGCTCATTACTTTTTTATCCCGTTTTCAAAGAAGGAGAAGAAACCATCCTAAGAAACATTGGACAGTGTTTGAAATTAGAGATCACCTTTAAGATGTTTGCAGTTCTTAGAAAATTCTGGCAGTGTAGGATTTTAACTCTGAAAGTAGGTACAAAGATGTAATTCCCCCTTTATACCACTTTGAATTCCCTCTTTATACTACTTTGTGGGGTCCTCCCATGAACCAAGCTACATTAAAAAGCAAAGTAACATAGTAAGAGCCAATCTGTGGAGCTCAGGTGTTGGCTCTGAAGACATATTGGTCTTGTTGGTCAGTATTTGAAATTAGAGACTGGGAAGGTAATATCGGGCTAATTCTGGCCTGGTTGAGTGGACGGAAGCCCTGGTAATGATTATAGAAGACTAATGTCCTTCTGGAGAGTATCTTCTGTTTTCATTTCAGCCAAAAGCAATTCAGTGCACGTAGCCTGAGACCCACTCCACAATATGAGCAAGTGTGCTAAGTGGGAATAATTAGCAGATTCATTTCAAGGCAGACTCTTTAAGGAAACCAAAATGCTAATGTGTATACACCCTCAGACTGCTACTTAGACCCTACTGTGACAGAGGCAGAGGAAAGGGCAGAGGAAACTATAACAGAGTGAACACTGCTTACTTTTATTATGTCTGGGTAGATCCGGTAAGGGTCTCTGTATATGCAGCAATTAAATACTGAAAAGTCATGCTACTTCTGGTCATCTGATTCATTCCCAGCTACCTATAACCCACAGCACTCCTTGCCTTTAATGTATTTTTTAACTATTGTTTTGTATAATAGGAATTTGATAAGGAAATCTAGTACAAGACTTAATTATAAATATATATATATATAAATAAATAACAATTAAAAAAAAAAAAAAAAACAAAAAAACACCAAAACACTTAAAGCTCTATCAGTTTTTCCAGTCATTGAATGTATATATGAAGGACCTGGATTCCTGAACCTGTGCAGAAGATTCAACTATGTCATTATTTTCCTATGCGTAGGTTATAGCACTGTTGTTATCACTTTGAGATTAACTTTAGACAATAAATGATAATAGAAACTGTTAAGATACAAGAAAGAGGAAAATCATCTGAATGCCTATAATTGCCATCAAATTCAAAGGGAGTTTCTGGATGCTCAGCCTCCTTTGAAAATCTGATTTTTTTTTTATTTAAAAGTAAACATTTCACAGTGGAACTTTCAAAAGTGCCAATGGGAACATTTCAATCCAGTTAATTAATTTAAATGGGAGATATGTGCCATATCTGTTTAAGTGCTTTTGATAATCCCACTATGGTTCCATCTGCAGTTTTCAACACCTAAATAATTCAGAAAACCTACATCAAGGTGACCTAGAAGCTTAAATGTTACAAAGCTAACTTCAGAAGAGCTTAATTTTAGACACACAAAGAAGAAAAGGCTACAAAAAAAAAAAAAAAAAAAAAAAAAAAAAAAAAAAAAAAAGCAATATATAGGTAGGTTTGTTTGTTTGTTTATTTATTTATTTTTGACATTGCAGTAAACTTGTTCTGCAGCACTTCAGCCCTCACTGATCAAAATCTCTGGGTCTTCAACAGCCTTTACACTGCTTAGCCCTTGCTAGGGCTGGGTGACTCTCAGATCTTTAAGTAGCCTTAGGTAAACTTAGACTCTAGAAGACTTCATCACCTTCATTTTCATGTGACATCTGCCAGCTGCTTTTGACTACAGTGTGAAATATGACAAGATTAAGTCCAGTGTAAAATACATCTGAATTTATTGTGTAGGTCAGATAGACTGGATTGGCTAGCTCTGTATTTACTATTAATAATTACATAAACATAATTATTAATTTTACATGAGTAGCTCCTCTGAATTTGGAAAGTGATAGATTGATGCGTTATCATGGAGCACCTCACTTTGGCCTACTATGAGTTACTGTTTTCTACTATTACTATATTTACTGAAGTGAAAACATCAAAAAGAGTGTGACAGCATGTCTGTAAGACACATACGAATTTTCTACAAAATGCATCATGATACAAAAAAAGAATGGCTTCATTGCTATTTAAATAGGCATAAAAATCATCCCTATATGAGTTATCTGCCTGATGGAGTCGCAATTTGCTTTAATTTGCAGCCCTAAGGTTTGCAGTTCACTAAATCATCAAAACACAGAGGAAATGCCATTTCATATCAAAATTGAGTAAACACCTCCATCCTTCATAAGCATCACAATTACAATTTTCTCTAATATCTAATAATAAAGCTAAAAATTAATGATTCAAGAAATGGGTTCAAACAAGATGAGATTTACATGACACTGTACAAGAAGTACATTTACATTCCTGGCACCTATGTTCCTCCAATAATCAAACAACTCATTCATTTAGCAATGCCCTCAGAAACCAAAGGAGATTGATAAAAATTGCAGCTAATAGGTCACATACAAATTCTGAACCATTTACGTATACAAAAAAAATTATGTTTTCCATTTGAGATCATGAAATAATTTATCACTTACTTCAGCAATGAGTGATTATACAAAGCATTTGACAAACCTCACAGAATTTTTATCAAGGACTTTGCTGGGTAGTATGTTATTTATTTATTTTTTGGATTATGTTGTATCATTAACTGCAGGAATTCCATTTTTGAAACCTTATCTCAGAGCTAAAAAATTATTTTAAAAATTAAAAATACATGCTTAGGAATATTATTTTAATGAACAGAATTATACAAGATCTGGATAGAAGAATGCAAATAGTGCATTCTGCCAGAATTATGAGAACAGGCTAACATGTTATTTGGTAGTCAGTAAGCCAAGACCTTCAGAATCACCAAAGTTCTCACATACCACTTCATATGGTTTTTAATACATGTTCAGATTCTCAGTTATAAAAATGACAAAGAACTGAAATATTGCCTGCAGCTGTTACTAAGAGTTGCATTTATTTCTGTCTCAAATTTGTGGAATTATTTCTCTTCTGACAAAAAGGTTTATCAGAGGAGCATAGCAAATGAATGAATTAGGGCAATTTAGTCTAATATTTAGCTTTTGAATTGTCTAATGCATCTATTCTCACAGTAAAAGTTCAAGTCTCTAATGTACCTTGTCCAATCAAGTCATCTGAACCATCACATACCAGAATTAAACTGCAACTGGTTCAACTAAAGTGAATTCATTATGAGCCTAAATGTAATGATCATTGCATTCAGTCTGCCAGCTAAATTTTATCCCCCTAGAGAAAAGCTGAGTATACTTACAGACTAAATTTACAAATATTTAAGCAGGCATGTGCAGAAAGGAAATAAGTCATGGACAAAAAAATATGATAATAAAAAAAAGCAAGCAAACAAGAAAATAATAATAATAATTATTATATAAAAAAAAACTATTAGAATGAATCCAGATTGTCAATGGCAGTAACAGATCACTAACAGTAACAAAATTGCTATAATTCCTTAGAATTATTTACCTCACTTCTACCATTATTTACCATGTACAGATGTTTTCCTAAAAACTGAGATGTCTTTTTCTGGAATTTGAGGCACAGATGTTCCTAAATGTTTGCAAAGAACATGAGATCATATTCTTGGTTTTACCACAAACCAGTTGAAAATTAATGTATTTGAATATCAGACACATTTGAAGAAGAGTCTGAGAAGCTTGATCATATGCAATAACTGTGAAAGTATCAGGAAGGAAGGCAATATTTATATTTGAAAGCAGCGCTACAGAATGGTTACACAGCTTTGGTCTCTTACGCTGTTTGCTTAGAGTTAGCCCATACAGCTCTGATACAATCTGACTTTCTTGGTGACCTTGGGCACATTACTTAACCTGCTTGAACCTCAGCTTTGCAGTTAGCTGGAGGGAAGCTGTCATGCATGTAAGAGTGGAGACATTCTGCATGTAAGTTTAAAATGTGGGTGAAATGTTTAAGTAGGGATGTTATATTTTCTGAATCTCAGTGATGCCAGGGACTAAACTGATCTCAGTCTCTCAGGTCTGAAAGGGCTTTTGACCAGTAAATATTTATACTTTAGAAATCACGATTAAAACTTATTTTTGCTTTTAAAAGTGAGCAATATTTTTCAAAGAAGTTACATCAGAAACATTACAACAATTCTGTTTCTTCAGTATGTCAGAATCTTTCTTGTCATTTTCAGCTTCCAAGTAATGCAGTATCCCCAATCTGTGGAATTACCAAAGCTAAGAGAATTCATTTTTAATGTTCTATCCACATTAACAGGTCATTATCAACTAAGGAAAACAAGCAAACAAACAAACAAATAAATAAAATTAACTGCAGGATGCTGTGAGATGATACTTGTAAAGAGAAAATAGCGTAAACGTTTTTCATAATCAAAAAGAAAGGGTTACATACTAGCACACACTCAGTGTGCTGAGACTATAAGAAAATAACCTCACTAGTTAAATTATATAAGTCATGCCTACTGAATATAAAAGAGCATACTGTGGAAACTGTAAACAGGGAATGATCATACTACTGTATCATAATATACAGAGAATAGTGCTACAGAATCTTTAAACTTTAAAATGCTAGTCTTTGAATAGATCAGGATCTGTTTGCATACAATATTATTCTCTAACTGTAGTTTGGCAGGTACTTACAGGCTCCGGAAGTACTGACCCTAACAAACCCCTGATATACAGGTCAGAGCTGAAATATATTCCCTTTGTTGATTTGCCAGACACCAGACTTAGTAATGTGCATGGAGTACACGGAAAACCACTTTTTATTCTCAGGTGCTTTGGGAAGTAGACTGGCACAAAATGCAGTGATTAGCAGGTCATCAAGTAAACAGCTACTGTTCCTGCACAGTGCAACTATTAGGTGGAAATTTACAGCAAACTGGTAAGCACTTCTGTTCAGTACAAGCAAGATAATTTTTCTTCTTTATAAGCATGAATCTTAGGTGCTACTATTAAAGCACCTGCCTCTGGAGATAGGTTCTTTATTTTCAAATGAGACTAAGACCTCCCCCTCCTCCCAATCATTTACTTAATAGTTCTACGACACAGAAATATCCTATTCAAAATAACATCAGCAGACTTCACATTTTTGGACGTACTTTGCAAGGTCTATTGGTCTATATTTCAAAAATATATGATTATTATGAAAGGATCAGACTGCAAATCAAGTTTTCAAATTTATACTTTATGCAGACTATTTTCACATAGACAATTTCTATTGCATATAATTACCCAGAGCTCCTCACTATCCCTACATGTACTTGGTATGCACTTGGAGAGATTTTAATGAGCATTTTGATGTTCTATTCCTATATACCTTATGATGCACATGCAAGAACTGAAGCCATTATATGTTACTAAAAGCAGACTGAGCCATAACTTTGCTTATAATAAGCCAGGTTAAAAAAAAATCTTCTTATTATTATTATTAATATCAATAATAATGATAATAAGAATTATTAATAATAATAATACTTTTTAAGGAAAAAATCCATCTTTTTGCTTTTTTTTTTTTTTTGTCAAGTGGTAGGTCTTGACCAGTACTATGTCCATTTGAACCACAAGGTTTGGAGACAATTTTTCTTGTAGATCATGCAGAAATAGTTTGTATGCGTACCTCAGAAATTTAGTGCTTTGAGAAAAGGATCTCAGTTCTGGCAAAAAATTCCTTAACATCATTTTCCATGTACCTGGGGAATATTCACAGCTCTGCCCAAGGTCCATGCTATTACTAGTTTAACAGTCTAGTTGCATTTCTTGATAAAGCTTTGTTCCATAACAAATTTGTTCCCTACCAAACCTATTGCTTTTATCACCTCATTTAATGTTTGAGTCCAAGTCTGGAGCTCCAATTTGTCAGATGCCTTTCATTCTCATTGCTGCTCAGATTCTCCCTCACTTCACAGCAAACTGAAGGATTTAAGCACACCTACCATTCGACTTTAAAGGACTCTCATATAGACTTTTTTTTTTCTTTTAATTTTAAGTCACTGGCTAATTCATTGAAGAAATCCCAATTTCCAATAAAAAAGCCACCATTACATGGTTTTAATCACTGGGGAAATTCTGTCCCCAAACATTTTCATGATGGCCTACTTCATAGGTACATGACATTAAAAACCACAGGACTAACTCCCCCAGATTTAAACCAGCCCTGTAACTTCAATAAAGTTATGCCAACAAAATCATGGGCCCTTACACATATTTAATATACTTAAGAAGACAATTTATAACCCCTTTTCTTATCTTTAATGTATATTATTTTAAACTAGAAAATAACCAATCATAAAAATATTGCAAATATTTCCATTGAAGCATGAGTGGCAGCAAGAGAGAAAGCACAAAAGTAATAATTCCACTCCCAAATAATAACAGGAAATAGAACTGGAAGATCATCTTATGAGCCTCAAGCTCTGAAAAGTGTTTCAGTGAAGTGAAGCACCTGAAATTTTGATCAAAGTTGCCCTCACCTCAGATGCTCTGTACCATAATTGACTGTGACAGAGAAACAGACAAGCTTCAATGAAATTTAGGGATCACGTTTTTTTCCTGTCTGATGAGAAGCAGCACTATACCTAAACCATTCCTGACACATTTGTCTAACCTGTTTTTAAGAAAAAGTTAATGTGTGTTGTACCTGCTACCCTGAAGCAGTTCAGAGTCCTAACCATTGACACGTAGATTTTGACTTTTCTTTAAGGTAGCTTCCTCTGTAATAGTTCATGCTGCCTTTGCCAACTCCATTTAGTGAACAGTCAGATCTTTCAAATATAACTATTTTGAATTTTCAGCACTACATAAATGAAGGAAAATCATCAGAAAGATAGGCCCTTTAAACACAGATCCATCCAGGTTACAATATCACATATACAAAGTCTGAAAGTCTGAGCTAGTTCAGAACCAGCAGCCAACAGACTGTTTTATACTGAGATTTTCAACAACAGGGCAGGAGCTCTCTGTCAAACCTATGTTGAAACTTAGGCTGAAGAGTCAATTGGAAATTCTGTGGAGAGACAGTGATCTGGGAGGAAAAAAAACAAGCATGTTGAAGAAGTTTAAACTAGATAAGATATTATCCAATGCATTTACTAAGGGAAATAAAATTAAAAACAAACAAACAAACAAACAACAACAACAAAAAAAAACACTTGAAATTAAGTAAAGAAAGGCAAACATTCAAAATTATGTACTTTCAAGACAGGGATTTTCACATGGACCGAGCGTATTGAGATTTATTCTATGATACTTAAAGAACTAACTGATGAGATAGAAAACTACTGAGACTTTACAAGGAAGTATGCAAAACTTGGAAATAAAGAGTTTATCGTTAGAAAATGGGAGAAATGAAGCCAGGGAGTTATCAACCACTTAGTTTAACTTGAATTCCCAGAAAAATCCTGAAAGAAATAAAACAAACATATTTTGAAAACAGAAAACAAACAAACAAGACAAATAGCAGTCAGCAGGGATCTGTCAACAATAAGCTGTCACATTTCCTTCAGTGAGAGGGTAACAGGCATTGTGGATGAGAGACAAGCAGTTAGGTGTCATTTATCTTAACATTAGAAAGATTTTTGACACCATCTCAAATTACACTCTCAGTCATAAGCAACCTATTGAAACAGATCTAGCCCCTAAGGGCTGAGTGTGAATTATATCAGAAAACTCTAGGAAGATAAAATTTGTCATTGATTTGCTGTCAGAATTGAAGGGATAGTACAGGGTGGGGCCCGGAAAGGGTCTGTTCTGTCTGTCTTTATTCAGTACTTGTAATAACCATTCAATACAATTTGGATGATAAAATTGAGTATATGGTGATCAAAGTTGAGCAGTAATACTGGAAAAGTGAAGCTATGCTGAAGGCCAGGATAGTTATTCCATATAGAACAGACTAACTGCTGAAAGTCTGAAGAAAAGGAACAAGCAGTTTAACAGGAACAACCAACAGGCAGCGCTTCACAGGACAGAAAGCACAGAGAGATAGGAGCTCTTCATAAAACAAGACCTCAGAGCTATTATATAGATCAAAATATGTTGAACCAATGCCATAATATTGCAAAAAGGCCATATGCCACACTGAAAGATACAGATAGATAAAATAATCTTTCCCCTCTACTCCACACCAGTGAATACATGAAATGTTTCTCCTATACCCTCCACTAGCGAGACCAGACAGAGCTCTTTGTGAAGGTTAGATCATTGTGGTTCAGTCTGAATGAGAATCAAATGGGAAGTCCAGAGGAAATCAGCAAAGATCAGAAGTGTTTCTAGTAAACCTTATCTTCAGAGTGATATGGAAAATTAAGAAATGGAAGAGAATGCCCTCAGAGGCTGTAAAGTCTCTGTCCGTGGATTAACGTAAGTATATAAGATACTATTTTTATGCAAGTGCTAAATAGTGTCTTGAGATCCCTTTAGCTGTCTTCTTCTATAGCAAAATAGGGCAAATTTCAGTTATTAAATATTTTAAACACAAAAATAAAAAAAAATGAGATCATAACTGGGACAGATAAATAGAAAAATTGCAATGCATTCTCATGAGACCTAAATGTCTTTAGACTGCCTTTGCAGTTTCACAAAATACCTGTTTAAGAAACCATTTTTTTAATATTTAAGAAAATAAGAATTAAAATGTTCATAAACATATTTCCTATTCTTGGCTAACTAATGATGCACTTTAAATATTTTTAAGGGTAAAGTTTCTGTATTGTTTTTGGTTACAGGAAAAATGCTTCCCAGAAAGAGGAGAGAGGGTAGGAGAAATCACCATTGTCACAGCAGTAACCTGCTTTCCATGTAGACATAAAAACAATAAACCAGTCTGGGAAATACTAAGCAGTTCTCTCTTAAAAAACAAATCCAGTGTGGAGTTCTGTATGTGAATAGAGAGTTCTCCTATGATTCACAGAAAATCTGACCTTACCTACTAATGTGATGCACAACCCGAGGAATGTAAACAATAGAGGATCCTAAATAACTACGTTTATAAGCTAATAAATCTGTCACAGCATTCTCCTAGAGCTCTTGCTGAAGATATACACAGTCCTACATTCACTCGTGAAACCTAGTGCATAGAGAGTCCATTTGCTTGTGTCCTTCCCAGCATTTCCTGAAGGCATGTAGGAAATCTTTTTTTGAGGAGTTTACTACAAAATCAAGCAAAACAAAAGCTAGAAAACTTAAGAAATTATGTCTGAAGGAGATTTCAGGACTAATTCTCTGACCCCAAATCTGAGTCAACTATGTCAAAATCACATACAGCTCACACACTCCAGCCAGCCCACAGCTCTGGAGATTGCCCAGTACCCCAAGCAATGTAACCCAGTGCTTAATTATCCTCATTAGAATTTTCCTGAATGCTCATATTAAAACTGTATTGTAATTCAAATCCACTACTTCTCCTAATAGCCAAATAAACTATGACTAACAATATATTCTTTTACTGAATAATCCTTTCAGTATTGAAAGAGATAAGCACAACTTCCCTCAGTTCAGCCTTCTCCAGACCTAACAGTCCTAGTTGGCTCAACCTTTCCCTACAGGCATGTCTTCAGAAGGGTGATCATTCTCATTGCTTGCCGCTGGGCTGGACTCTCTCAAGCTAGTCTACTTTTGGAAGTGAAGTCACAGTTTTGCTAACAAGGTCATAGCACTTGGGAAGAGAACAGATGGATTACATCACAAGTCTAGGAGTACACTGCAGCAATGGCCTCTGGCAATGCAAATCTCAGTTAACCATTGCAAAGCCTCTTCTTCATGCCTCTGTTCTCCCTGAAGGGGAGTGCAATTCATCGAGTTACTGAAACCCATACTATCATCTCCTCTATGTGTTTCAGTCATTCCTGGCACATCCTATTGTCCCACTCCCCACTGAGTCTGTTGCTTCTAAAATGAAGTTACAATGACATTAGATATTCATTCTTCACTCCCTGACTTAAACTGTAATATCACAATAATACCACTAAAAATGGTGGACGAATATTTTGGAAATAGCCTAAATAATTCAGGCTCTGTCATTTAATAACTAAAAATAAAATAAAATAAAATAAAATAAAATAAAATAAAATAAAATAAAATAAAATAATAATTAAAAAAAAAAAAGTGGTCAGGGATTTATCAGGATGAAAAGTCCTGGATAAATATTAGATGGGTATCCTAAAGAAATTAAATTAATACTGTTGTGAGATGAAGAGAAATTGTAGGAAAACAAACAGTAAATATAAAAATAAAGTAATGTACAACTAATTCTCAGTTACTCTCTTTCCTAATCTCAAAAGCACTAAATGTCTCATTCATTTTCTATTTAACTAAATTTAATTTAGTAGTAGACTGCGATTATGTAACACAAATGCACAATAATTAAATACCATTTAATTCACCATTTTTGCTTTTAAGCAAGAATATTTTGCTTGTAGGTTTAAAGGGCAGCTCAATTATAATACATATATTAATTTCTGAGTAGGAGAGGAGAAAGATGGAAGGGACTGGGAAGGAACATGCTGATTGATACTCCATATTTCACACCAGTACCTCACAAAGCAATGCACTGCAGACTTGCTGCCTGCAGTTCATAATTCATACTACCTGCTATGCCCAGTAGCTGTTTATCTATGCTAAAAGTCATACCATTACAATGGGCATAGCTATGAAGTCTTACACATGAATATAAAGCACTCTATCACTCATATGTAAAAGGCCTTGATTTTATATTATTTTATCATTGCACACTTGCTTTTATTGTGAAAGAAAAAAATACATTATTTTTTAAAAGAAGTGATTATTTGTCATGCATGGCAATACATTTTTATTTTATTTTATTTTTTTTTTTGATATAAACAAGAATACTCTGCAGTCCTATTGTCTGTGTTTATTTAAAGAACTGTTCATTCTAATCATAATAATTCTTACACAGGATGACCAAAGCAAAATCTACTAATGAATGAAATATCTACTATCAACCCATGCCTCATCTGAGAAACCTGACTAACTTCTTCTGGCAAGGTGGGAAAAATCCCTATGCATCCTAACTCTCAAGCAGAGGTTTCATTGGCAATCTGGCACTATTCTAATAAAGAACAAATGGTTGTCCAAGTTCAGGATATTTTCTTAGCAGCTCTCTAGATTGTCTCTAGAGAGTCAATTGTGTGTTTCACTGGGAAAGGAGGAAAGGAAAAGGAAAAGGAAAAGGAAAAGGAAAAGGAAAAGGAAAAGGAAAAGGAAAAGGAAAAGGAAAAGGAAAAGGAAAAGGAAAAGGAAAAGGAAAAGGAAAAGGAAAAGGAAAAGGAAAAGGAAGGAAGGAAGGAAGGAAGGAAGGAAGGAAGGAAGGAAGGAAGGAAGGAAGGAAGGAAGGAAGGAAGGAAGGAAGGAAGGAAGGAAGGAAGGAAGGAAGGAAGGAAGGAAGGAGAAGACTATTAGGACTAACAATGAAAAAAGCTTCGGAAAGAAGACAAGTTTTCATTCTTGTATTCTTCTAGGGTCCTTGGACCTTGTTCAAAACAATCAAGTGCTGTTTTGATTTTCAGTCATGTTTACAGGTACACTTCAAAATCATTTAATGCTTTTTAGCATCTGTATTTGGCTTATTTTAAATATATATATATTTAATGCATAATACAATATGCAACCTATCAAAATCATAACATCCCATTTTAATTCCATGTTTCTGGTACTTTACTGGTTGTCCATAGTGTGCATCCACTGTTGACTGATCTCTTCAGTCCAGCATTTGTCCTTAGTGACTACAATTTTCATATTGAACTCAGACTCCGAGAGTAAAGAGGAATAAATCCTGATCCATATTTACTGATCAGTGCTAAGACCAGGACTAGCTTTGAAAAACCTAAGTACTCTTCTAAGAACTGTGATAGTATCTTCCTACTTGACTTTCAGCCCTATATAGAATAAAGGAAGACAGCAGTATAATTTTAAGAAGAATAAAAGAATCCAAAACATTTTTGCTTGTCTCAATGACTTTTATTTTTGACCGAGCGTTTTCAGGTGATGGAACATAAGTATGAACTGTACTGTCCTATTACAGAAGAATACCCTGCAGGCAGTATAATTGTCATATTTTGTTTACAGTTATAATCATGTATAGCAATAAGTGCTCCTGTTATGTATTTCACTATAGTATGTTCTTTTGTTAGACTTAGGGTTAGGTTCAGCAATTCAAAAAAAAAAAAAAATCTATCAATTATATAGTGCTTACCACAGCTGCGGTGGGGGGGGGGGGACGACCCTCTGACTTCTTTAATGAAGTACAGAAATAAAGTGGCCTAAAGCAAAGTTTAAAACTTGTTTGCTGCAGTTAAAGAAAATATCATAAGTTTCTTGAATCATTTTCTGTCACGTCACAAGAAAGGGAACTAATGAATGTTGAATTTGTTACTTTAAAAAGAATTGACTAATGTCAATGTTGATGGGTTCCTTCAGCATTAGATACATAATTTACAAGTCCTAGAAAAGAAGTTAAATTCAATACTGATTTAAATCTTCTTGTGATATGGCTGCCTGAAGAGATGCTCAGTGTGGGGTTCCCAATTTTTACTAGTTCACCAACCATGGTGCTTAAGGCTAATGATGATTAGGGCTGTCTTTCTGATAGTTCCTCATATCAGTGTAATTTTAATTTACAGATTTCTCAGTTATAAATCAAGACGATCATAGGAAAAATGTCTGCCCCTGAGTCATTTATATTCTCAGTGAATACACTCCATAAATCTGAGAGCAAACACAATCTATTATTTCTAAGACAAAGTTAAAAATCCATTACTGTAAAATTTAAATTTCTTTTTCTCTTCACGTGAACTCTTGTGCTTTGAAAAAAAAAAAAAAAAAAAGCAAAATCTATCTTAAAAATTTCATTACATTTGGACTTGAAGCTTACAGTGTTTTGATGAGTATTTCCTTAAGGACTAAGATAACATAAGTGGATCTCTACTAAAGCTTTTGACCTGCTTCAGCTAAATACGTGATAGAGAAATCACCAATAATAGTCTCTCCCATCAATCAAAAAATTACTAACTTGGAAGAATATAGATATGTATCTACATATATTTTCAAATTATGTTCTTTCAATACAGATTTTTGTAGACCAAAGCAATGTATAACTTTGAAATGAAAACAGTTTATAATTTTAACTATATTAAAAGGTTTTTTTAAAAAAGACAAAATATATTTTATGATTCTTAAACATTTCGACTTTTCTTTTTCAAATTGGCTTTTAGGTTTTAAAATAGAACACTTTTAAAGAGAAAAAAAATCTCTCAAAAATGAACCATTAAAAAAAAAAATAATTGATTGCTAAGTCACAAAGGAAACTGAGAAATATTTCTTATTGCAGCTTTAGGACTGGAACACTGATTGTCACCAAAAAAAAAAAGCCGTTGGTCAACACCTCTTTCTAGCCCATATTGCAATTTACACAATACAAAACACAGTTTTTAAGTGGGAATTCATTATTAGTCATATCAGGAAGTTGATTTCAAATCATAACTACTAGGAAAAGCCAGCTTGTTTTTAACTTTCCTCCTACAAAGATTACATAGTTGAGAGCTCAAATTTGCTAAACCCACACATTCATAGGGAACTTTTACATGTGATCTGGTGTGCAAAATACTGTTGCAATATGAATAAAACATAATTTTTGTGGAAACAGCTGCCTTTTCCTGTTGTTCTTTATTATTATTATCATTATTATTATTAATATCATATTTATTATTATAATTATATAATAATAATAATAATATATCATTATATTATATTATATTATATTATATTATATTATATTATATATATAATATATTATATTATATAATAATATTAATAATATTATATATATTATATATATTATTAATATATTATAATAATATATATTATATATTATATATTGTATATTATTATTATTATTATTATTATTATTATTATTATTATTATTCATTATGAAAAGCAGAATGTTTTGGAGGAGAAAGGTTTATAACTCTCAACATTGCTTGAATATATGTTATGTTATTCTACTGATGAAGAAAAGAAAATGAGGAAAGCAAACAACCCCAAACCCTGGCAGTTAAATATAGTCAATGATCAGAAGTTCTAAAACAATGATTTTTTCCATCACTGTCATACAAAAAACTTCTAGGGTCTGATTATTTACAGTGCATTAAGAACATTTAAAGTTGGGCAATCTTAGAGAGGATAAGAATTTTAAAAGAGGTATAAATTTACAATGCAGAATCATGTAAAATGATAATTATATGAAAGACATCCAGACTCTTGAGACTGATGTTTCTAAATATCTGCCCTCAGGATTGTGTTATGTATGTCAAAGCCTAAGGTACCTTATTCAAATTCAAGAATCACATTAAAGTTTAAAGGTTGAGATATTTATTTTATTTTATTTTATTTTATTTTATTTTATTTTATTTTATTTTATTTTATTTTATTTTATTTTATTTTATTTAACTTTTATTCTGTACATCACAGCATTGTTACATATCTGTTTGTTTTGTAAGGATTACAAGAGTAGTGCCGATCAGTATTCAGAAGTTCCTATAGCTGCTTCAGAGGAAATCTGAAAGGTCAGCCTGCCCAAAGGAGATCATTAAGGTTACTGAGGACTACAGGGAGAAAACAGTATCCCAGCTAGTGAAGTCTGCTGACAAAAAGCCCCTTCGGAAGCAAGAGTCTTTATCTAGACAGAGCTGGCACTTTCTGTCCAAAGCAGAAGCCAGCATTGCATCAGGCTTTGCTCCAGAACAAGTCTGAAACTTGACCACAAGGACCCTGAAGAGTCAGTGAAAACTCTGAGAAACCAGAGACCCCAGCAGAGGAAACCTGAGGGTTAGGTTCAAAGACTATATGAGGGTTCTCTACAAGGTGATGAGCCATAGCCCAAATGACAGAGACCTGCAGTCTTGACTCAGACACTTGCAGGCAAGACTGAACAGAGAAAATATGACAGAGTACCCTATGAGAAAGGAAAACAAAAAGAAAAGAAAAATACACAGAAAGAGAAGAAGGAAACTTTGTCTCAACAATTTAGGTGCAAAACATGTTATAATCTTATTTTAATTAATTGTTCAAAAGGTTAAACTACTACAATCTTGGTATTTTCATGATGTATTTTTCTGTCATACCAAATAAATGAATAAAAGCTAGAAGTTTTCTGAGACACAGTACCAGATATATAGACCAACACAATTGTGTTACCACATAATTTTAAATAGAAATATCTATAAAAACTGGAGTAGATGTAGAATTATCTATAGAGGATATCTATCTGACACAGAGATTCATTAAAAATCAGTTACATGTGTCTTCATAAAAAGGAAACTGCTGGAGAAAGAAGGATACAGTGAGAAAAAAGTATTATATTTTAGAAACATTTCCTTTATAGAACAGCAGCATGAAAATATACATTGCTTTGCCTTCAATAAATATAGAGTTTTTCACTGAAACTGCTGAAAATGTCCTCTATGTTCCCTCTGATTTATTGGCAAGCAAAGGCACTATCAAATTTGGCATATGATGACTTGAAGTATTGACAATCACTCACAAAGATTATTTGGTCTCAGTATACTTTGTCTAGTAAAATGAGGTGGTAGGATTGCCAGAGCAGATCATCATGTGGCATAAGTGTCATTGACACATGCTATATAAACTCAGTGAATGCAAAAACAGAGGGAAACAAACTGCATCATCCATATTATGACTTTCCTCTTCATTGTTACTGAACCAGCACCAGCAGACACCGACACTGACTGGCACCCAAAATCTCATGCCCTGAAAAACCATAAGATATAAAGCTCACTCTTCACTTTAGAGCTTCACTTTAGAGCTTCTCCAGCATAAAGTTGAGTAAGTTCAAAAAAAAAAAAGTGAAAGGTAGGAGGAGAAATATCTCATTGCTGAATCCTGCTGCACAGAAGAGCACTGTGAAATCCTGGGCCAGGTGAGCACAGGGCAGTGTGGCAAGAAGCTGGAAGCTGAAATGCCAGCAGCAGGGTGTTGTGCATCTCTACCAATCCACAAGCTAGGCAGCTCATCAGTGAATTTGAAAAAAGAGACAAAAGAAGAAAGCCACAAGAACATCCTAATACACCCATTTTCAATGAGAGTTAACAGGGGGTGTCCTTAGATAAATTCTTTCCTGCTAGCTTTGTGGTCAATATGCTTAGCACGGTGTGGTTTCAGTAGTCTGAGTGGTTTCAGCCAGTCTGCTGGTATGTTATCTAATTCCTGGCAGTACACATATATCAGGCAGAAATAAAGGAACTGAAAAGCCACAGACTTAATGAAAAATTTAGCAGTCTAGGTGGGGATACAAAAAGACTAACTGAAATGGAATTTGAAGCAAATTCTAAGGTAGCTCTGTTACTATGTAAATGCTATTTTAGTACTAATGTGCAAAATGTGTGTATAAGTTTTTCAGCTTATTTATAAACACCAGAACTTTTCAGAAAACAATAGCAATTATGGAAATCATGAACGTCTGTTATAATGTATATAATAAGGGTCTAACTCTAATACTTTCCAGAAATTACTATTTAGTATTAATCTTTACACTTCTTTAAAAGTATTCTTTTTTCTTTCATGCCTTTCATCAGACAGATATCAGGTTACTGGAGAGATAACACTGCCACACAATCTGCTTTGTGCAGTTTCTGTTAGTAGGGTTGTTTTCTGTTTGTTTGTTTGTTTTCTATTTGGGCAGAAGAAGTAAATAAATGAGTCCTTGCCAAGTAGTTACAGATATTAAATATTAGATATGGTAAAGTGGTTTAACAGCTGTGCCTGAAAATGGAGAGCTATCACATGTATTATTGTTGGTAGCACTCAGATAATTATTGCAAAGTAGTCTCAACAGGAGAATCATTGGTAAATATTTACTGCACTGTCTTTGCTGGTCTTTATCAGGAACCGCTTACATAGAAAACCAGAGCTGTTAGAAAACTCTTCTTTGTGGTTTGATTAAAATTACTGCATAAACTCCCCTTGGTGAATCCAGTCATCAGTTCACACTGTTGCCTTTCTCACTAGCCTTTAGCAAAACAAAAGTTGGTATTTCAAATTTGCTGAGCTAAGGTAAACCCTGTAAATCAATGAAACAGGTTAACTGTGTTGTGGTGTTCTCATGACTGTAACTTTCCTGGCCCCCAAAACTTCCCATTACAGTTGTGGCTTGATGTTTAGCTGTCATTCAAATATTCTTACGTATGTTCTCTGAATCTTATTGGGATGGTGAT
This sequence comes from Aythya fuligula, assembly GCF_009819795.1. Lineage (NCBI taxonomy): Eukaryota > Metazoa > Chordata > Aves > Anseriformes > Anatidae > Aythya > Aythya fuligula. Next base: position 22,286,854 of record NC_045559.1, on the reverse strand, counting down.
TTTCAAAACAAATATAATTCAATGCACATGTGGGACTCAGCTACCACAAAACTTGCAGAACTTATTAAAGCAGCAATTCGAAACACCTCCCAAGGAAGGGTAACTTTGTTTCCCCTGTTATTAAGTAGTATGAGATTACACTAATCCTAGTTAACCACACAGAAAAACTCCAAATTCTCCTTTTATATTCAAGAAATATTTTTATTGCTGTAGTTCATCATCCTAGTGTTTCAACCAACTCAGAAGTGGTTTTATAGTCCAAACTTCTCTTTTATTATGTACATTTCCATCCCCTCATATCCTTTCTATATTTGAAAGACATGAGCAATATATATGTGTGAATCATTTTGTCTGACACCTTCTTTTGAAGGATGAGTTACTATTTCACTGCCTAACTTCATAGTCAGACTGAGGAATATCAGATATATAATGACTCTAAAATATCATTTAAAGCAGCAGGTGAATGTGGAACCCAACCCACTTTAAAATAAAAAGAATTGGGTTCAGCTTTTTTGTGCTATTTTTTACTCTCTTCTCAAAAAGAGAATGGAGTAACTTTTTTATGCCAGCTAATAGAAGTCCTCAACATTCCTGAAATATAATAATGTAATATTCAAACGGTTGCATTTCTCCAATGTCAGCATCATAATTAAAATACTACTTACATTTAGATGAAGCTGGTTGGTCCAATGACCAATTATTTTGTATTCTGTACTTTTGTTGGTGATTTGATATTGAAAAATATCATAGCGTCCAGGAGCATCTCCATTTTCATTGAAGATAACAGGTGTTCCAGCACTCCCTGAAAAATATTAAAAAACAATTAGAACAATTAGTATAAATATCTTTATAGCAATTTTGCAGAAAAGATATTCTGGCAGAAAACTGTTAGCGTTAGGTCAGAGGTTGGACTCAATGATCTTGAAGTCTCTTCCAACCTAGAAATTCTGTGATTCTGTGATTCTGTGAAAAATTATAATTAAAGACAGTTGATCACACTGACCAGGTTCTTCTTAACGCAACACTGATATGGTAATAAGTCTAAAAACCTCACAAAGAAAATGTGTGATATTTTCATTATCACTAAATCTACCTTATATAGAAGTTAGTGAAAACAACTTTTTTTTTTCGTGCTACACAATATCAATAAAGCACTGAAAAAAAAAAAAAAAAAAAAGAAGTGGAGAAAATCCTTCTGACTTGCAGAACGGCACAATTTCACTTTAAGGTGTGAATACAGTGTACAAATATTGCACAAATAGCAATCTTCTGATGAACTCCTTAAAGACCTTCCCTGTGAAGTATGAAAATAAAGTGAATAGCATCAACTTAAGAGCCAATGCTCATAAAAGACCTTGAGGAACAAGTGTATAAATCTGGTCACAGCTAACGTGATTAGTTTCTAGCATTGACCACCTGTGTAAAAGTATTTTATCAAAATAAATTAAGGATAGCAGCTGTGTTTGTTGCTCTCTCTTCTATACACAAGACTGTCAGACAGAAAGGTCCATTGCTGAAGCTGTCAAAAGTTATAAATCGACACTCTGTTCTTACTTCGATCAACAAAATGTTCAAAGATTGAAAACTACATGTCTACCTTGGCAGCCAGGCCAGCCAAATTAGAGCATGTTTTGATGAATTCTCTCAAGGTGACATTACCTTCAAGGATCTGCAGTCCTACAGAGACTTTGCAAAAATTGCACAAACAATGTCATATTCAGCAATGCCCCCCAAATTCACATATGCAGATGAAAGAAATTTATAATGAAGGTTCATCGAAGACAAATCCAAATATCTTAAAGTTGTGTTTCAGTAACTGGAGAATGAAAACTGTGTTCATTGGGTAAACAAACAAACAAACAAAAACATCACTACTTTCACATCTCTCTATATGAAAATCAAGAAAAAGAGAGTACCTAGTTCATAGTAAATTCTTACAGTATGAGACTTGTTAAATTAATACTTAGAGGTACTAAGCCCACTGTATGAGCACTTTCCAGAGAATGTCAAAAAAGGCTTGAAAGTCTAGGTATATATTATGCAGAAGTTGGCCAGTAGAAGTGGGAATAACAGTCTACATACCTACGGAATTTCTGCATAATTACTTCTTGTATCTCTGTCTCCCATAAATTGTTGTGTTCTGTTTTGTATAACAGCTTTCATACAAACTGATATCCAGTGAAATGAACAGTGTTTTCAGAGTGACAAGTGGCACATTAACCACTGTGCCAATTTCACAGTTCTGCCAGCAAAATTCTGGCAGCAAAAATTAGATGTGAGCAACTGCAGAAGAAGAGTATCAAAAGATTATGTGTGATAAATATTTAAGAACCCATTGAAATAGAAGAGACTTGACACAAAATTTTGGAAATCTCTTTGTGATTTGCTCCCAATTCTTTTGGCAGAAATAAGGGCAAGAAAAATGCCAGTCTACAGTCTTCTATAAGCAGTGAAATTACTCTTCATTGCACAAATAGCAGATTGATCCAACAAAATTCGTTCACCCAATAAACACATACTCGGCAGTTTTGGGTAAGTAGCTGTTGAAGTAACCTTCAGACTATTTTTTCAACTTGTGACAGGAACCATCTTTCCGCTCAGCACAATTTAAAGAGCTTATGGTAGAAACAGAAACCTATTACCAATGGATACATAATGCCTTTTGTCCTAAAGACCAATGGGGTTTTCAGTCACACTTATGACAAGCAAAAACAGTGTGAGTTTATAATATCTTTTTTTTTTTTTTTTTTTAGAAACATCATGTACTAGGAGTACATGATACAGTACAAGACAGAACCATCTTCTTTGATATTATTATGTTCTCAGCAAGAGAATTTCACTCAGTGCACCACAGTCAACAACAGCATAGCATCTTGTGGAATCCAGCTGCTACTCTGAGTCCAACAAGATCTCTCTCGTACAGCAGAAGTTAAGATAAGCTTTGCCATCTTCATAAAGTTCAGTTTGCTAAAGTCTCAAATAAGTCACAGAAGATTCAGACCCCCAAATACTAGGAAGAATGTGCTATCCTTCTGTGGAATAACATTTTTAGAAGGTAAAATAACATTCACAGTGCTTGTTATAAAGTAAATTTGATAACATCCTAGGGATGCTGCCATAACTAGTAGTTATTGTTAGCAAGTGGCACCAGACCAATATCTTCATCTATGTCTTATGTCTTATGACATAATTATGTCCTATTTATTATTAATTAAAAGCATAATTATTATGCTTTTTTTCCTATGTCATTATTTTGTGTACGTTTAATGAACCTAAAACAAGGAGCTATTCATGAATGGAGTGTGCTAATAACCATTAATAACCATACTAATAACCATTAGTTACATAACCAGGAAAGCAAAGCTTAAAGATTTTTGAAAAAAAAAAAAAAACAAAAAAAACAACTAGGGATTTTAGCAAGGCTTTAGCAGAAGCTTTGAAAGTCTAAGCAGAGAATGAAACTAGAGGTATCAAGGCTATAAACAAATCATCAATGGTTAATTAGTGTTCTTAAAAGAATATTAATCTCATCTGAAGAAAAACGTACCCTAATGGATAATCCAGATGAACAGTGTCTGAGAACGGATAGTCCACAAACCAAAACGAAAGTGTTTTATGTACGAAAATATATTTTGCTTGGACAACCCATTGAATGTATGCTTTATTGAATTAAACTGAATACTTCTGTGGAAAAAAATACCTAAAATTTTATAGAGACAAGGTAATTAAACCACGTGGAGAAACATTGAAGCTGACTATAACGCATCACATTGGTGGTGATGTATCTCGATTCAGTGTAAAACACTGTAACAAACCCTACTGAGTTGTAAAAGTATCTTTTTTAACAATCTGATATGCAGAATTGATCATTCTTGAAATCCTATAGTGTGTATAGTTGTGTACTGCCATATATTCCTGTATGGTATAATTGCCATTACAGGGAATTGCATCTTAATTGTTTAATTGTTCCATTTAATGGATGTTGAGGACCTGCTACTAAATCTAAATGCAATATATTTTTGTCAGAAGTTAATGCAGAAAATGATACTCTGACCTGAAGTAATCAGCTCAGGTTATATAAATTCCAGTTTATTAAAAATATTTGGGGAAACCACACTGAATAGTTCTTGGATATAATATTTATTTTAGAGAATAGACTTGGATACCCTAATTCAGAAACTGCATTTACTGGGAACCATAATATAAAAAATGTTATTTTTGCTTAGGAAAAATGTCCCTGCAATGCTTGTCTAGACTACTTCAGAGACCACAAGGCAGCCCACGTTTTTTTAAATCATTTCACTAATTTCATTATCATTTTTTTCATAACTTGTCAACAATCATTTAGCAAGGTAGTTAAAGAACAGCTAGGGAACTGTGCCTTTTCACATTTCATTCTCAGTGTGCTTATGTAGTTCTGCATCATTTTAACCCATGATTGACTCAGATAATTGTATGCAATCTGTCATGATCTTAACTAAATTTTTAATATATTCTGGATACCTAAATCAGAAGTTCATGGTAGAATTTCAAGAATACATAATAACCTTGGCTACCAATGGATAATCATGACTGAACCTTCATATTTCCTTTGAGCCAACCCTTTTTCTTTATTATTTATAAACTTCGTATTAACTTATTTTGAGATCCGTTTCTGATGTCTATCTTTGTTGAACAACTCCAAAATACTTTTAGAAAATCTTTTTTTTTTTTTTTTTATTTTGTTTTGTAACTCTATACTGATAAGAGGAGGGAATATTTCAAATTTTATAATAAAGTACAGTGAAGTATTTTTCAAATGGTTTTCAGACTTGTTTTGAAATCACTTTTTTTTTCTTTTTTTTTCTTTTTTTTTTTTTAGCTAAAAAGGTACAAAAAATAGGAAAATGCATCTAATTAAATGTCCTCGGTTTGTAAAGTCCAGCAGTTCAGTCCCAAAGTTAGCAGAGGGTTTGAGTGCCCATCTGCCTTTACAGGAACTACTTAGCCAAAGGGACAAAAGAGAGAAGACAAGGTGAGAAACACACGTAGACAGAACTCCATCTGTTCTTCTGCACCATCAAAGACATCACAGAATGAACTGATGATATGGTCTAGCAGAGTTGTGGCTATGTCCAATGATGTGGTTCAAAAGGTAGGCAAAGGAACACTCGGTTGCATATATGAACATACATATCTCCTAAGTTTTTCAAGTCATAAGGTATGCATGTGTCTATTACTGAATACCCATTTAATAGCCATGTATGTACGATGTGGTCACCTAAAAGCTTCAGAATCTTGTATACACTGCTTACCAAGTCCCTCTGATGTGCTGAATGGGTAATAGACAGTGATTAAAAATCACTCCATAATCAGACAAAACAATTTTCTATAAACATTATAGCTGGATGCATTGTTTCATTACCATTCAGTCAAAGACAATCTACATCCACAACATAAAAATAAGTTTATTAAGCTTAAAGACACATCTACTTATTGTACATATTAAGTAATAATCTGATTCTGAAAGAAATTCTTCCTCTCCCTTCCCAGTTTACAACCAGATGCATTAAATAACTCTGAATGTCAAGCTAACACATTAGCTAAGCATTACCAAAGGAATGTGTCTGTGACCTCAGTAGTTTATGAGCCTTTTAAAATGCAGCTTAAACTAGCCAGAAATGTTATTTAGAGAAGAAGAAGAAAGTAAAATGCATTAGGTTTTTAATTCAGAAACAAGGATGAAAAGGATTCTTTTGAATTTTTAATGCCTTACGTTGATGTCAAGGAAAGCTGTTTTTGATAAACAACTGCTTTATGACAAGCCCTTTGTACACTGAATTTGAAAATTCACCTTCTTATGAAGAAATTCTTTAACATGTACCTTGATATTCTTAAGATGCTGCTCAGCAACTCACTTATGTGTCTGCTTTACCAATTTTCTTTTCATGTGTATGTAAACAATCCCATCTCCTACTGCAAACTGTGAGCTTAGTTCCCTGTGAGGTCACCAAATAAGCTTTCTCAGGTGGTTTCCAGTGAAGATGTTCTCTGAACATCTCCAGTAGTGGAAAGGAAGTGGAATGACTGGAAAACCAGAAGATCATACTTGCAGGTGATATATTAAAATTATTAAGCTGTAGTGAAAGCTAAAATAAGAATAATGATGAGCATTTTTTTTTTTTTTCATTTTAAAATAGAAAGAAGAAAAAAAAAAAAAAAAAAAAAAAAAAAAATCCATTAAATTAAATCAACAGCCTTGGATTTCCCTTACAAAAAAAAAAAAAAAAAAAAAAACTTTAGTAAAAATTACTTATGAAGCACTACTACTTCAGTACCTTGACAAAAGTGTAGAAAAGTTATAAGCCCCACAACTGGCATTTACAGAATATTCCAATGCCAGTGGAGCTGATTCCATTACAAAGATGGCTATGATATTTTACCAGATTTCAGCAGCTTGATATTCAGCTCATTTTCTAAAATGAAATGAAAATTACTTAACCTAAATCTTCATCCTTTGAATTATTCTACATAGGTTGTTTTTATCTATTATGAAACCCATTGCAGTCAGCAGGGATTTGATGGTATGGTTTGATAAATAGAAGTCAAGCAGTTATAGTACACTATAATATAGTTAACTGTTGTATACAAAACCCTCAAAATGCACCATCTGTTAGAATTTGGCATTAATGGAAGACTCTTCAGATTTACAGAATCAACTCGTATTTCATAAATTTGTATTATTACTTTCAAGTACTAAGAGTTGGGGGGCAGATTGTTTTATTTATTTATTTTTCTTAATTTAGCATTTCATTTTAATTAGTTATTAAAAAGTACTGCAGAGATGTACATGAGTTAACATAGTTCTCACTAACATGGAAAGAGGGACAGTAACCATGTGAACCTTCAGTACTTAGAATTCCCAAGGAAGCAGAATGTATCTGTAAAATTAGAAAGGAAATTTGTCACTGATAAGCCTCTCATTGAGACAAATGAAAGAGAAGACTAAAATAGAATGCATAGAAAGGGTAAACATAAACTGTTAAAACATTTCATATTCAAAAACAAACAAACAAACAAACAAAAAAAACAATAGCAGAGAATTATAAAGAATTATGTAGAACTAATAGAAGCTAATTTGTGAATATTAGGTTGGCAGATAGAGGAGGAATATACACTGCATTGGGCTATGTAAGGTCTGTGATAAATGAAACCACTATCTGCTCAATCTTAATACAGCAGACATTTTGAAACAATGAACAATGCGGTTATTAAAGTAACAAATGATGATTGTCTTACACATATTCAAAATCCGAAAAGACGCCTCTTTATGCTGACCCTAAAATGTCTCAGTTCATGATTAGGACAATAAAACTGTATGGCACCCAATTGCTGCAAACCTACTGCTGTTTTACATATCCTGAAGTCCTGTGGACACCCACATAGATGTGCAGAATATGTTTATGACAGAGAACCTGTGCCTTTCTGAGGCAGCAGCTGGAGGCCAGATGGATACCCTAGGGTTATCTAAAACAGCATTCAATGCCCATGTTAAGCAATTTATCTTACTTACCACGGGGCAGATTCTGGCTATTCATGTATGAAAGCAGAAAATAGAGCCAAAGGGAAACTGAGAGTACTACAGAAAATGTATAATATACAGTCTTAGGGCATATGTGATATAAATTATGGTGGCAGCCACTAGAGATGGATCTCACATAGAGAAGGTAAATAATCTGATATTAAAATAAAGTGATATAAACCAATTCCAGGCCTGACAGTACAACTTTATATTATATCAAAGCTGATGGATAAGAACTTTAAGGGTGACACTGCAGAGATGGGTATAATTTGTTTGATGTCTTGGTGAAAGGCCTGTAATACAAGCCCTGTGAGAAGCAGATGAGGGAACTGGGATTGTTTGGTCTGGAGAAGAGGAGGCTCAGGGGAGACCTTATTGCTCTCTGCAACTACCTGAAAAGAAGTGATGGGGAGCTGGGGGTTGGCCTCTTCTCACAGGTAGGACTGATAGGATCTTCTAGGGTCATCTTTGTGGCCCTTCACTGGACTCTTTCCAGGAGATCCCTGTCTTTCTTGTACTGGGAAGCCCAGAACTGGACACAGTACTCCAGGTGAGGCCTGACCAGGGCAGAGTAGAGGGGGAGGATCACCTCCCTTGAACTGCTGGCCACGCTCCTCTTAATGCACGCCAGGATCCCATTAGCCCTCTTGGCCACAAGGGCACAGTTCTGGCTCATGGTCAACCTGTTGTCCACCAGGACCCCCAGGTCCTTCTCCTCAGAGCTCCTTTTCAGCAGGTTGTCCCCCAGCCTGTACTGATACTTTGTGTTGTTCCTTCCCAGGTGCAGGACTCTACACTTGCTCTTGTTAAATCTCATTTGGTTTCTTCCTGCCCATCTCTCCAGCTGGTCCAGGTCTCACTGAATGGCAGTACAGCCTTCTGGCGTGTCAGCCACTCCTCCCAGCTTTGTGGTGTACTTGCTGAGGGCAGACACTATTCCCTCATCAAGGTCATCGATGAAGATGTTGAACAAGACCAGACCTAGCACCGACCCCTGGGGAACACTGCTAGTCACAGGCCTCCAGCCAGACTCTGCTCCACCGATCACCACCCTCTGAGCTTGGCCAGTCAGCCAGTTCTAAACCCACCTTGCCGTCCACTCATCTATCCCACACTTTCTCATGGGAGACAGTATTGAAAGCCTTGATAAAGTCAAGGTAGATGACATCCACCGCTCTCTCCCCATCTACCCAGCTGGTGATGCCATCATAGAAGGCAACGGGATTGGTTGAGCACGACTTCCCCTTGGTGAATCCATGCTGACTACTCCTCATAACCTTCTTCTCTTCCAATTGCTTGGAGATGGCATCCAGAACAAGCTGCTCCAATACCTTTCCAGGGACAGAGGTGAGACTGACTGGCCTGTAGTTTCCCAGATCCTCCTTCCTGCCCTTCTTGAAGACTGGAATGACAGTGGCTATCCTCCAGTCTTCAGGCGCCTCACACGTCCTCCAGGACCTTTCAAAGATGATAGAGAGCGGTTCGGCGATCACTTCTGCCAGCTCCCTTAGCACATGCGGATGCATCCCATCAGGACCCATGGATTTGTGTGCTTTGAGCCCACTCAGACACTTCCGAACCACTCCCACATCCACCAGGGGAAAGCCCTCCATTTCCCAGACCCTTTGTCCTATTGTCAGGGGTGAGGAGTCCCGGGGGAGTGTCCTTGAAGCAAAGATTGAAGCAAAGAAAGCATTCAGTATCTCTGCATTCTCAGCATCTCCCGTGACCAGGACACCTCCCTCATTCAGCAAGGGACCCACATTATCCCTAGTCTTCCTCTTGCTGTTTACATACTTGAAAAAAAACTTCTTATAATCCTCTATCTCTTTTGCAAGCCTCATCTCTAGGTGGGCTTTAGCCTTCCTCGTCACGTCCCTGCAGGCCCTGACAACACATCTATACTCCTCCCAAGAGGACAGGCCCTTTTTCCACATTTCATAGACCTTCCTCTTCCTTTTGATCTTATTGATGAGCTCCTTGCTCATCCATGTGGGTCTCCTGCCCCTCTTCCCTGATTTCCTATTCCTCGGGATGCACCAATCCTGAGCATGGAAGAAGTGCTACTTAAATGTATCCCAGCTCTCACAAGCACCCTTGCCTTCTAGCAACCTATCCCATGAGATACTCCTAAGCAGGTCCCGGAAGAGGTCAAAGTTGGCTCTTCAGAAGTCCAGGGTAGCAATCCTGCTTTTAGCCTTACTTCCTTTGCCTAGTTCCATCTGGAACTCCACCATCTCATGATCGCTGCATCCCAAGCTGCCCCCAACCTTCACATCCCTAACAAGGCCATTCCTGTTGGTAAGAACAAGGTCCAGGAGCACCCCACATCTCGTCAGCTCCTCCACCACCTGCGTCAGAAAATTGTCCTCAACGCATTGTAGGAACCGTTTGGACTGCTTGTGCCTGGCTGAGTTGCTTACCCAGCAGATGTCTGGGTAACTGAAGTCCCTCATGAGGACCAGCGCTCATGATCATGAGGCTACCAGCAGCTGCTCATAGAAGGCCTCATTGACTTCCTCCTCCTGATCTGGAGACCTGTAGTAGACCCCTACCACTGTGTCTCCCATACCAGCCCACCCCTTAATTCTTACCCACAAGCCCTCCACTTGTCCTTCACCCTCCCCCAGCTGGAGCTGGGTACACTCTAGTTTCTCCCTCACATAAAGGGCAACCCCACCCCCTCGCTTCCCCAGCCTGTCTTTCCTAAAGAGGACATAGCCCTCCATGACTGTGTTCCAGTAGTGTGAGCTGTCCCACCACGTCTCAGTGACTGCAACAAGATTGTGGCCCTGCAACAGAACACAGATCTTGAGCTCATCCTGTTTATTTCCCATGCTCCGTGCATTGGTGTACAGGCACTTTAGGGAAGTAGCAGGTGCAGTTACCCCGAGGGGATGCAAGAAGAAGATACTGGATGGGAGATTAGGGATGCTTCCTTCTCTGAGGAGCCCTCAGACAATCCTATGGGAGAGCTCAGAAGTTTTTCCCTGTCTTCAACAGTGACAGCAGTGACGACTTTCCCCAGCCCTTCTCTGTCACCTTTAGCTCCCCTCCCTTCCCCCATCAAACCTAGTTTAAAGCCCTGGTAATCAGCCCAGAGAGCTTGCTCCCCAACTCACTTGCTCTCAGAAAGAGCAGTCAGGCATTGGAATGGGTTGCCAAGGGAGGTGTTGGCATCACTGTCCCTCGGGGTGTTCAACAAAAGGTTGGATGTGGTGCTTAGGGACATGGTTTAGTGGGTGACATTGGTGGTAGGGGTGTGGTTGGACCAGATGATGTTGGAGGTCTTTTCCAACCCTTATGATTCTATGATTAGAAATGCATACTTCTGTGAAAGGAATAGTTCATTCCACCTGTGCATAAGAACATTGGGTAGGGTGAGTAAAAAGAGCACATGATATTTAAAATAACAAATGAAAAGCAGTACTTTTTTCCCTTCAGAAGGCAGTTGAGTATTAGAACTTCTTACCACAGCAAACCCAGAGACACGATGTGCCATAAAACTCACCCTAAAATGATTAAAAATCCATCCTGTTCTCATTCAGCACTGAGATCGACATGTATAGAGACAGGCTTCTTCTTAAAAAGCTACATCATACCATGTGTACCAGACAACACTTGTTTGTTTATACATCTGAAGAACCCAGTGAGATGAAAAACTAATGAACCCAAACCAACCAAACAACAACAACACAATGGGCTCTGTGAGGAGATATATGTAATGCAGACACACAGCTTAAGAATCTCTTAAGAATCAACACATCGCATAGAAATGAGCGTCAAGATAAATAATACTCTAGTGACATACTAGAATAGTATGCAAGTACTAGAATAGTAGCAAGGTGATATGACATTATCTGGTAAGTGCTAACAGCTCATGCTGAAAGAGGAAGTTATAAGGGGACATTTAGGTTTTGGGGGTACCAACTATACAAAAGTGTAAAAGAAACAAAAAGTTTTATTTGTATGACTGGAAATATCAAATGTTCTTGGGTGGAAAATATTCATTTTAATATTATAAAGTGTACGTTATGTTTAAATTAGAAATTAATTTTAAAATCTATTTTGCAATACCATTAATAGCAAGCCTGATCCTTCTGAGAAGAGTCTAAGGTTACAATTTTCTACATGAAAAGAAAAAAAAAAAAAGTAAGTAAGATTGCACTGTATCTTACACATATGCTGGGTTGTAAGTAGGAGTGGAAGTGTGAGGATCCTTTACTGCAAATATAACTGCAAGTCATCTGTTTTGGTATTGCCAAAATGAATAACTACATTCCAAGAGAGCATGTCTCTATACAATCACATAGTCTCTATACAATCACAGTCACCTCCAGTCTCCAGCAACACAGCCATACAACAGATGCCCACTGTGAAACTGTCTTCATATCATTTGTTTCCATTTTTATGACTTTACAGGAAAAAAAAAAAAAATATCTTCCAAGCAATTGTAGCTATACAACTGGAGGAGATCAGAAGGGTGAGGACATAAGGGGTATTCAAGAACTTCCTCATTAGCATTTTTTTTCCCTGAAACTATAAATAATATGTTCCTAAGAGGCATGCCCTCCTGACCATAAATCTGGTCAGCAGTTTCACTCAGGGTAAACAAGAAGGACACAACAAGATGTATGTGAGAACTACATGTTATGAAGAACTCAGGTGCACCTTGCCTGCACCCTGTCTTCAGCTCCATGAGATGCTGAGGATCATCCTTATTCTACCTTTTCCAATTTCCTACTTTGTGCTCTTTCACATCTGGATTTTTGGCATTATTTGGGGGAGGGAGGCACAGCACTTCACTGCTTCATCCTCTTTTTATTTTTAATTTTTGTTTTAAAAGTAGTCCCTACTAATTTCAGAACCTCTATCTCTGAATACATAGTACTTTCATTGGAGTTATCTACCATGTTCAGAAGGTCCTATCCAGGACACAGTGCATTATATGAAAAAAAAAAAAAAAAAAAAAAAAAAAAAAAAAAAAAAAAAAAGCCTTCCTGGATGAATGTTCATACATCATTCCACAGCAGTGGTCCTGTTGCAATAGTTACAAGTATAAATCTTCATTTTTCTCTTTCATTATTTTAATCTTCCAAAGAGTTGTGGATATGATTCTGTGTGAAAATCTGATCAGACTCCTCCTTTTTTTCACTTAATTAGCTTATTTCTTCTGGAGTAAGCACCTCTGACTACAGTGTCTACTAGTTTTAAAACTAGTTTTAAAACTAGACTACATTGTAGTAAAACTACAGCAGAGTACTTGCAGCAGTCTCTACTCTTCCTCTTTTGACACTCTGAAACGGCTTGGGTAAATGCCTGTCAAGCTGACAACTGACACTTTGGGAAGACAGAGAGGACTTACAGCTCTCCCACTTCAGGCTCCAGTCTGAACATTTACTTCAGGCCAGGATGAAAACTTGCCAAACAGACATATACACACCCCTGTGGACTTTGGAAGTCAAAAGACACTAAGATAAAGTGTTTCAAATAAAGAAAAAAAAACAACTTTAGTGAATACTAGCAACTGGCCAGTGCCTGTACAATCTCAGAAAGAAAGATTTCTTCCCTTTCCCCTGCAGAGCAATACCTCTAGTGCAGAAATATATGAGGGAAAGGAGGTGTGGAGTTAAATCAAAGCCCTGCCCAGATGGAGGTGGTGCTAATATAAGGATCTGGATCAAGGGGAGCAACACTTTACAACAGAGAATCAACATCAAGACTGTTCTGTTAAGGAACTAGTTAAATTACAAGGGAAAAAAAAAAAAAAAAAAAAAGTATCTGAAGAGCCATCTATATTTCCAGGTGCTCTGTTTCACAGAGGTTTAGGGAGCTTCTCAAACTTGTTCAGCTTCTTGGTGAGCAAGAAGCTCCCAAAACTTTTTTGGTTGATTGGTTGGTTGGTTGTTTTGCTGGTTTTTGGTGGTGGTAGTTTGTTTTGTTTTGTTTTGTTTTTCTTTCGTTTTGTTTTGTTCTGTACTAACAGATTCTGGCAGCTGATGAGAGGCAAATAAAAGTGCTTTTCCATAGGTGATAGCTAGGCAGCATCCTGGTGAGGAAAGGTAACAACATTTTCAGTCTAACTGTTAAAATAGCATCAAAAACAGATAGAGCGTAAGCTAACAGACATACATGTAATTCCCCGTACTGGAACTTCTGTTCCAATTACAGCATAGCTTTTATTTGTGATTTTGCTCCTCTGTCTCTGCTCTCTTCTCTAAAAGCCTCCACCTGATGAGGATAACAGACATTTGTCATCTCAGCTAACTTAAACCATGGTCATAATTCTCAGATGCCTAAGTGTGATTCATAGTGTTAATACTGACTGTGGCATTTCATGTCTAAGCCTTCATTATTTTTTTTCCTAAATTATATGTTTCTAGAATAAAAATGAACAGAAAGCAAACAAATAAACAAATACTGTCAAATAATTATAGTTGAAATAATAGATTGCAAAGAAAATGAAGGATCTAAACAATTTTCCACATAAGGTTTATACAAAGTGTAGTCAATTTATAGTAAAAATAAGAATAAAACAACATCGAGAAGCCATGAAGCTATAAATTATGTCCACATTCTGAAAGCACATAGCTAAATTCAGATTTCTCAAATAAGACATATCCACATCCTTAACTCTCTTTCATTATGATTGTCATAAGTAGGCAGACATTAGTCTGCTCTTAGTTAACAGACATCTGAAAGATAAATGTCATTTTCTTCTGTGTCTAACCTAACCTCAAATAAAATTTTCTTTCGCATGTCTCTTAGTAAGATCAACATACTAGCAGTGATCCATTAAGTTACGTTATCTTGTTGAGCAAAATTGTATTTGACATGTAAAGCTATTTCGTGTTGTTTCCTAAGTGCAGTAAGTTGTGTGATAATTAAGCAGGTTAAAAGTGTATTAGGGAATTTCCTAACAGTGATTGCTAACAGTTGACACAGATCATAGACAGCATTCCTTCCAGTGCTTCAGGACTTAAACTCTGATACTTAAAGAGGACACAGCACCAAAGAGAAACTGTCAAACATCCACAATCCATTTTGTAGAGAGATTTCTTTTGTACAGCCTACATGAAGAACAAACTAACCCACATGACCAGCACGCATGCACATGCAGAGCTTCAGGTCACACTTCAATTATCACAAAAAAATTTGAAGAGAGACATCAAGCAGAGATGTCCCTGTCTAAATCACAGCTTTATATTTTCTGAAGTATCCAAGGTGATGTTATTTCAGTCTCACGACCTTGTCACAGCTTATTGTTTGATGTTTCTAGAATGCAAAACTGTCTAATATAATTCACCCCAAATACTTAGTCATTAAGTCTTATGCCAAAAAGAGGAGGCAGACTCTACAGAGTAGTTACAGAAAAGTCTGAGATGTTACAGCAAGTTTAAAATGCTTGATATTCCTTGATATTCCTGAGTCCTTCAACTCTGCATGGCAACAATAATTAATGTATTCAATGCAAAGGATAACAAATACTTTTTTTTTTCTTTTTTCTTTTTTTTTTTTTAAATCTTGTTTCTTCATAATTATAGCAACCATTAATGAGCAACTGGTACCTAGTGGAAATTTACTCTGTTGCCATGGTTATCTCAGGTAATTGTACAGTTATTAATTTCCAAAGACATAAAACAACACAAATGCTGTATCTATAAAACATTTAAGAAGTCATTAATTTACAGTGTTTTACAAGCACTTTATGGGTCACAGCCTTACTGAATGGAATGTGTGACTTAAATTTTGATGTGAAGTCATTTATTATACCTGCAACCTATACGCACACTCCCACGCTTCCCATTTTTTAGATACTTGACTTAAGGGATCGCATAGACCTTTCAGGATTTCAATAGCATCTTTCAGTAATTTTAAGAAGCTTTTATAGCACTATCTATAATATAATTTTATATATTTGGGCTGCTCTGGAAAAAGTAAATCTGAACTTTTTTTGACTGGCTCTTTTCCTAAGAATAAAAGATTATTGATCTGTTTACATTCAGAACATTATAAACAATTAAGATATATAGAAAAGTAACTTACTTCTATTGAACACAAATGAGAAGTGTTTTTATTTAACAGCATAACAAAACTACATAAGAGGAAAAATATATCCTTGGAATGGCTAATCTCTCCATTTAAGGAATGAGTGTACTTCATTAACCCATTTAACACCATGAGTGTACTTCATTAACCCATTTTTACAGATACAGCTCTGTATTAATATTAGTGAATAACAATATATATTGCTAATGCAGTAAAGGTTGAGTCCATAAATTCAGAAGATTAATCCTCCACCTCAGTCTTCTCTACTGCTATGAGAAATTCACACTCCAGAAATTACAAGTAGAAATACTAACCACTAATATTTTTAGTATTACTGAAATTTTATGACTAATGTTAAAAAACTTCTTTTACAGATACCATATACTGGTTTCATGTAAATGTGGGAGAATCTTATTAATATGCTTTAAAAAGTTCTGAATCCTCAGGGTTGCAAAGAAAAGCTTTCACAAATAAACAAACACACAAAAAATGGGGCAAAGGAATTGCTTCAAGAGTGTTTTAATCTCAGAATTTAAAGGCTTCTTTAGAGGACTGACTCAAGAAAACTGAGCTCACAGTATTGGAATACTTAGCTATAGTAAGCAATATAATGAAAAATGTCAAACATTAGACATCCTTCACATCTTGACATAATCTTCCCTATATAACTAAAATGTGTAATGACAAAAAGACATACTCATCAATCAATCCTGTCTTCTTCCTTCATTAACATAAGGAAAACATAAACTCTGTTTAACTAGTTACTTAAATCAGTTTTGTGGCTGATTTGTCTTGTGGAAATAACATGAAAAAAAATCCTTTTTTATTTTTTTCCTATAGCAATCAGTGTTTTTAACATCTAATATGCTAGTTTTGCATTAAATCCTAAAAAATAGACTATTGTCACAGTTGGGACACACAAATAGATACTATTCTTCTCTCAGCTCGTACTCCATCATAGTAATGACACTGTCCTGATTACCTGTTTATCAGAAAGGATTTTTGTAGCTGCTTTAAATACTGGTAGGCTCATCAAAAACTCTTGGAGTATAGGAACTAGTTGATTTACCCATAGATGAAGACATACACTTTGAGTTGGCTGTCATACCCCACAAGCACAGCAATGCTAGGCTGAAAAAAATGAAAATAATAATAATAATAAAATAAAGTAAAGTAAATAAATAAATAATAAAATAAAATAAAAACAAGGCCATATTGGTCCTGGTGCTTTTCAACACGAGTGAAAATACTCTTTTAGGACAGATTTGGAGAAAGTCTTTACTGGGTTATTATGCCTAGATGTCCAAAATCTATTATTTTATAACATTTTAAAATAAGTCATAATGGAAAGTTTAGTAACTAGATTCAATTCATCTCTTAGAAATCATAGCCATAGGTTACCTCAGATATGAAATGTGAGTATCTCAGAAGAATCTCTAAAGATGACATGTGAGTAATCTTCCCAGATGTTTGAAGCCCTGCGAAGACTTATAGTAGCCACAGACCACAGCATTGTATGTTTCCTTATCATCATGTCCAGGTTTGTATTTTTTAAATATGTCAGTAAAATCTAGTGCTTTCTTTAGCAACTATGATGCAATACAAAGATTTAATTGTTATCCTTCAATGGCCATGTGAAAATCCAAGTTGTAGCTCCCTAGCTGTTTAAAATACTTTGGTCATTCCTGGTGATTGGAGGAAATGCTTGTTGTTACTGCACTAGTTACGTGCAATAGACACCTGGCAGACAAAATCTGTAAAAGGTCTTATAAAGCTTCTTATTTCCTTTTGCTATTTTCGTTTGAGAAAATTTTGGTCCCTGAATGGGTAAAAATCAATACCTGCCTCTGCAGCCTTCAGAGTGGACCAAATCCCCCTACAGAAACAAGCAAATATTTTGGTCCCAATTTTTGTGTAATTTAAAGGATGTGATAAAACCAAAGTGTGATAGTAGGCATCCCTGCTTACAAAAACCCGAGCAAATGCAATGAGACTCATTGTATGATAAAGCCTGTGCTAATTATTGCAAGTCACACAAGCTTCAGTCATGGTTGCATCCACTTGTAATTAAATTCAAAGAACTGAAGATTTGGATTTGTTAATCCCATTGTACAAACTTTAGATAACACTATATATGACCAGTATTTGAGGTTTTTAATAGCATTAACTGATTTCATAAAATGATGATTTGCAGACTAATTCCCTCCCAAATCCATACAAGGACAAGATTCAAGAAGACGATCTTTCAAATAGTGCCAAAGGGTTTTAAGAATCACAACAAGGAAGGACCATGCCTCAGAGAAAGAAAAGTGTGTTGTTACCACAAGAAAAGTGTGTTGTTACCACAGCCTGTCACATTTTGGCTGCTTTATACTACAGAAGAAGCTCCATGAGCAATTAAATGTTGCTGCTACAAAGCCTTTTCATATTCTTAAGCCAATAACTTAGCTGGGCCCTTTCAAATTTTTTCCTGTTGCAGACAAAGATGATTATGACAGGTATGTAATTTCAATCCTAGTAAGTTAAGTAATGTACTTAAAATCCTGTTGAACACTTTTTTTGCTAGTTCTACAAAGAAATCTTAGGTAATATTTTACAGCTCCCAGCACTTCTTCACAAGAATGACTACAGGAAAATATCCCCCAGGCTACTCCAGAGAAGCCAGCAGACCCACATAGCAGTGTGTGTTGTGCATTAAGAGCACAACTTTCACAGCCAGCACGGCTTTGTCAGTACCATGCTGGGTCAGGTACAGCAAACCCTATGCTGCTGCATTGATGCTGTTTTGGTGCTTGCAGAAGAGGTCACAGTGAACTAAAGCATCCCCGCATCACTGCGTTCCTCTGTACAGCCTGTGGTATATTCTCACTGTCTTTCTACTCTTTCCTTCTAGACCAACCACCTACACAACTTACCACAGCACCTCATAAAAACTGGAGGGCACATGAAAACATTCACATACACTGTAAAATCTGATCCACCATGGTTGTATATCTCATTGCTTAGAACAAAGCCTCTCAATATTCACAGACATTTCACTGTTTAAAGGTCTTCTTTGCTGACACATTTCGGTAGGAGCTCTAGTAATACAGTTTTAACAAGTTCTTGACCTGCTGACCAGATTGAAAACATCTCTTAATAATATCCCAAGCTATTAAAAAAGGTGTTGGCTTCTTGTCTCCTCTCACATTTCCTGGCTGAAAATATGCTATCAAAAGCAATCATTATCTCTCATTAAAGCAATTAACTATAGAAAAGCATAGAGCAGTGAAAGAAATTGGGTGTACACACACACACACACACATATATATATATGAAAAGCTTAGATATGCTGTTTTTCACTATTTCCACAGCTCCTCAAATCAAAAGAGAGTGACATGGTGGTGCATAGTGGCCAAAGCAACAAGACTTTAGACTAGCCATGCCCTTTGCTAGCTCTGTCAAATACTTACAGCACAGCTCTAAGGTAAATATTTAATCATACAGCAAGACCTCTGGTTAAGCTTTTTTTATCATGATCATAGTTATTCCAAAAGCTGAGAGAAAAGAAACTGGTGCCTGGTGCCAGAAAGGTATTCCAGACATGCTGCAAAAATTAACTCATTAATATTTCTGTTCCTGCAATTAATAATTATCAGGTATTGCTAGTTATCTACAACTATATGATAGCTTGTATTCAACTAAGTTCTAATGTTCACCATGCATATGTGATATGAAACCTGCACTGTCATATCTGAAAGGATTATGTGTAGTTCTACAGGATTTGCACATTTTCTTGCAGTCAGTATGAATTCTCCAGGTACACAGGTGCCAGACTAAAAATTTTCACCTCTGTTGCTGCAACCGGGGATGTGTATTCCCATGCCAAAGTTCACCTAGAGTGGTCTCACCTGATAACTGTACAAGATTGTCCCTCATGCACCTACACTGATATTTCACATTTTGCCTTCTATTGTTTTTTGTTTTTTTTTTTTTCACTTTCTTTCTCACTGATGCATTTTGTATTTAAAGCTTATAAAATCCTATTCTGATCACTACATTCTTTTAATGCTCTGCTTTAATTTCTTGTTGCATATTTTCTTTTGGATGGCTCTTTATTGGAAGAACAGAATCAGATCACAGCATAGAGTTCAGCTTCATAAGAAGTCCTTACAGATATAAATGAAGTGTAATCCCCAAAACATTCTGAAATTCATGCACCTAAACTGATTTACACTGCCTTATAATCTGATGGACTCATTTAAATGTATGGGGAATGGTGCTTCACTGAGCAAAGCAACACTAATAATTTCTAAATAGACCACTCATGACCCTTTCAAAAATCAGTATCGTATTTCCAACTTGTGTCCAGATGGTAAAATATTAAAGCAAAGAGGAAACAAAACAAAGCAAACAAACAAACAAAAACACCTCTTTTTGTATTTGGTAAAAAGGCACTTATTATATTTGCTAGGTCATTGATAAGATGTTCTTTTCAAATACAATCTAACATATTAAAAAGGTTTAGATATTTTATACATGCTTCCTTCAGCTACAATAAACTCCGTAACAGAAGACTGTAATCTGCCCCAGCCAAGCCATGCATTAAACCTAAAATCCACCTTTATACTGTTCCTTCCAGGATTGAGATTGTAATGTAATGAACAACATTTAGAAGAGCAGAATAATGATTCAAAACATCACAAAGAGACCATCACAGTATCCACGTAAGTCTGTAAGGAACATTTCCCAGTACAGTGACCTAAATCTAATTAGTGATGCATGGTAATATATGAAAACATAATCTTTACATCCTAGAGCAATACATCTCACCTGTGATATGTTGCAGGCATTAGACTGCAAGTCCAGTCTAATTAATCACATTCTACTTAATGTATACTTAATGGTACTTAATATAAATATTCTTTAAGTGTTCATATAGAACATTTATTTCTTCTAGGCCAAAAACTTCACTGACATCTATGGAATATTTGACATTTACTTATGACAAACAGATTTCACCCCCTGTTTCTAAATTTCCATGGTGTGTAAATGTTAATGTACAAAATTAAATGTTCTTTTCCAGAATTTCTTGATTTCATGGTGAAAAAAAAAAACAGAAACAAAAACATATATATATATATATATATATGTATGTATAGCAATATATTTCAATTGTAAAGCTCTCTCAGTCTCATGGAACTATATAAATAATGTAACCAGATTTGAAACTGAGATATACTATTTCCAAATTCCTCTTTCTAATACTTCTCTTTCTAATGCTTCTTATTTATTAAAAAAAAAAAATATATCCTGCAAGAACCATTTTTAAAGATAATGAAATGCCTATGAAATAACTCTTCATGCCAGAAATTAAATATGGAGTTACAGAAAAATCAGTTTTATTATGAAATCTGTCAACTAAGGATGCTTTTCAAGGAAAATAATTTTTTTCAGTGAAAAAGAAAAAAGCTTCTAGAAAAAGAAAAGTATTATATTAAGATACTAGCAATTAATAAAACCTGTATGTACTTAAAGGCAAAAAAAAAAACATGTTGGGTGCCCTTATAATAAAAAGAAATATTTGTCGTAGACTAAGTAAGCTTGGAAATGGTAAAACTGGATGCATTGGATAAATATATTATTAAAAAAAAAAAAAAAAAGAATGTTAGGCATTCTATCCTACCACAGTAAGAGGTTTAATTGTCTTGGCTCATAGTATATGATAATTCTTGAAAACATCAAAAATCAAGCAAACAAACCACATGACAAACATGTCATACTGTAGATTTCTACACCAATCCACAGGTAAAAAGGTTGTGCTAACTGTGGGTTAAGCAAGAGAAACCTTACAAGCCTTCTTGAATTACAAACACATCTAAGCTTTCAGATATTTACTTATTACCAATTTAAACACCATCAGGCACTTTAGGTGACATTTTATAACTACACTGTTATACACCTTTGGTGGCCAAAGGCATGAAACTCCATCTATCTGGTGTCTTAATTCCCCCCAAGTAATGCATTAATGAACCATTAAGGTTGCTTATTATGACCTATTACATTAGCCCACTTTATATTAACAATGATGTCACATGTACCATATTTCTACAAGAAATAAAAAGAAATCAAACAATTTTTAATATCCCGGTGATATGTAAGATCTTAGAAGTGGTTCAGACAAATTCTGCTTCAGCTTAAGAAAACCGTACATCAATAATTTTGTCATTAATTGAGAAATATAAGGTCTGATATAGGAAATATAAAATCAACAAAATACACTAATACAAGACATCTTTATCAATTTCAGATAAAAGTTTTCAAATAAAAAAAAATAAATCTCTCATGCCATCTTTAATGTCAGCATAGTTACTACTGAATTACAGAAATAGGCACATAAAATCTGTATAATACTCACACAAAGGCCAGTCAAATGAATCCCAGTTACCTAGGGTATGGAGTAACAATGTAGATTTTACAATGATGGCTTGTTAAATTTAACCACATATTTCCTCTTTGTAGGGGATTCTGCAGGCACAGTCGTAACAAAACACACATCCTTTTGGTTATGAGTACATTTTCAAAGACATCCTGTGGCATTTCTCTGTGGGTATAATAAGGGACACACTGGCATTCCTAAGACTGTGCTTTCCAGGGCTTACCAAATAAGCTAGTGATTATTTAATTATTTATTTAATTTTGTGATGTCAATAGCTAGAGAAATAGCAAACACACTTTCCCAGAGCTTTACAGGACAAAGAGCTTTATACCAAGACTAGGATGCAATTCACTTTCAATGCAGAGAAGAGGAAAGTGAATCCATACATGGAAATGACAAAGACTTATGTTAAGTCTATACCATGAACACATCTTTATTCATTGATCTGCACGTATTTTGTCAGGTAAAAGATTGCTCTAGACCATAGCTGATCTTGGAAACTTAACATAGCCTGCTTTGTAAACTATAACACAAGGTCTAGAAAAACTATCAAAATGTTACTATGGTACAACATATAAACTAGATTTTGGAATAGTTGTAATTTCCCAAAAATTATTATAGTAGATAAAGAAAACTGATAAAGTTATTATCTTTCACCAGAAATTTGTCTGAATACAAAAAAATAATAATAATTAAAAAAAAAAAAAAAATCTGATAGCAGCTAACGCTGCTAACTTAGAATTCTTTCAATAAACCAAACAGGAAAAGTTGTCCAATTTGAAAATGTTAATATCCAAAAAAAAGATTATCTTTAAATTATCTTGAATATTCAGAGCAATAAAACTTTTTGGACCTTATAATCACCCACTTAATTCCAGGTTAATGTAGAAGGCACCATCCTTTCTAGATCTCTCACCTCTTTAGATTTATGTGCTAAAACTATTTTTCAACAAAAATTCTTTGTTAGGATTGACTTGGTGATGTTAAATTACAAGTATTTCCTGTGAAACAAAGTATGAAGTAATCCCTTCTTGATAACCACTATTTGCCTCCAGCACTGAAGACGCTAACGCAGAATTTTAAGAAGATATGACATTTGCCAGCTACTCTCTAATTAAATTCATTTGGACACAAAACTTGGTGTAATTC
Source organism: Aythya fuligula (assembly GCF_009819795.1). Taxonomy (NCBI): domain Eukaryota; kingdom Metazoa; phylum Chordata; class Aves; order Anseriformes; family Anatidae; genus Aythya; species Aythya fuligula. The sequence goes on along the minus strand of NC_045559.1, from coordinate 22,263,677 downwards.
TCAATGAAGTCTACTAAGTAATAGTTTTAATATGTGAAAAGTGAGGAACATCTATTCCCAAGTTTGACCTATAATATCTCTTGCATAGATAAAAGTATACCTGGATTTATTTTTTACAATCCATTATTAATATCTAACACCAGACAAGTATTTATTTTGTCATTAGGGCACCCAAACATGTTAATAATAGGAACCTGAAAATGAACAATTTAAACAAACAAACAAGAATTGATTCTATGAAAATGGAATTAAGCAGTAGGACAAGGAAAACAAAAATTAAAAGAATAAAATTAATCTATTCCCCTCTCCTCCTCTTCCTTCAATTTTTAATTTGATAAGCTTTTACTTTGTTGACATGAGGGCATCATTGTACATCAGCAAAGTACAACTTTTTAAAAAATACAGGCTAATGAATATTGAGAAGGGCAATCCAGCTCCTCAACAACCTGCAAGACAGCATTTAAATATGAATGAATCATAACAAGAAAAATTGTTACTGAATGAAATATGCAAGCAGTTGTGTTAACTTTCAGCATATGGGGTTACTTCTGTTGCTTCTCTTCTGAGAGCCTGTGCTGATACAGTGTATTGTAAAGCAAGGCTGGTAGGGAAATTAAGACATCTTTGCCATTTTCAAACCTCAGTGCTGCTGGGATAAACTGGTTGCCATAAAATAACTGTCTTCTTCACTACATTATGTGAGATAAAACAACCAGGGACCCCCAGGTCATTCTAACAGTTGTCTAAATGCATACAATGTACTTGAGTAAAGTATCATCTGAATCACATCATATATGCATACAGCATATAGTCACAAATTAATTGAAACAGGAAGGTCAAATAAAGCTATTTTTTCCCATCTAGCAGTCCATATCAAGTCTGTCATCAGTAGAAGCTTATCTAGTCAATCTAGTCAAGAAGATTGTTTTCTGTTTGTTTTTGTTTGGTTGGTTTTTGACTGCAATTTGAAAATGAAAACCCTGATTTTCAATGAGCTTTTTTGTTCTGGCTTTGTTTGTTTTGTTTTGCCTTTAATAATGTTAGGGAAATGGACAAAAATATTTGCTACAGTTTGAATTACAACAAATTATACAACATGGTCTCTTGTAACATACAATTTGAAGGTCCTATATGGAAGAACAAGTAGAAAAAGAGAAAACTTCTCTCTGTGGTTAGGGTAATATCAATACCTTAAAAAAGGCTTAAAAACAAATACTTCAAATTATAGTGGACATCTCACTCAACAGTAGTCATTTTGGATTCAAATTGATTTTTGTCCCACACAAACCACTTATCTCAATTCTTAAATGGAAGATTGTTGAGGAGAAAATGATCTAACGTCTTCTATACTTAACTGCCTTCTTTAAAATTTATGTTGTAAATGATGAATCATGGATCTAAAGTTAAAAGACTTTGGAAAAGGGGGAAGAGAGAAGAGAAAGCTGCAGCAAAGAATATTGCCAAGAAAATTATTCTGGAAGTCTTTTGAAGTCTGTCATTTTTATTTTCTCTCCCATCTTAAAGTATAACATGAAGTCTGAATGTTTACACATCTACAGTACCAATATTCTCACTTCAGTGTAGTCAATTAATTTTTTTTTTTCCTTTCAGAAATAGGAAAGTCACTGTTTCATTACCACAGATGTGGTGAAGTTTGATTTTTTAATTTTTGCAACACGGCATTTTATGTACTAAACTATTTCTAATGGAAAATTAGGAAGAGTTATTAGAATAGAATAGAATTGTTAGGGTTAGAAAAGGCCTCCAAGATCATTAGGTCCAACCGTTCCCCTACCACCAATGTCACCCACTAAACCATGTCCCTGAGCATCAGGTCCAACCTTTCCTTAAACACCCCCAGGGATCGTGACACCACCACCTCCCTGGTTCTAGTACCTGACTACTCTTTCTAAGAATAAATTTCTCAAACATACTTTTGCTTATACACAGGATTATCTAAAATTGTTTAAAGTTTAATTTTGTTGAAACAATTTAATGCATTGAACAGATAAAAGATGCAGTTGTTCAAAAAGGACTCTTGCTCAATATCAAAATGGTAAACATGATGATTTTACTTTTATTTATAAACTCTAAAAATCATAACTTTTTAAAGTAATTTCTTTAAGTTCTAAGTTTCTCATCTGTGTCCACAATACATATTTATCATAAAATCAATAATCTTGAAGAAAACACAAACTGAATTTCTTTCTATTTATCATGACTGTATTTTAGACACAGACAAACATCTTGTCCATAAATTAATTTTACTTATGGAACAAAGTGTATTATGTGTATTATGTTGTACAAAAGCATTTGGGGCATAATTCAAAGGGCAAATAAAACACTGACATGGCAAATCACTGACAAACAAAACTTTAACTAATAAATTCATTTTAAGCTTTCCTCCTGTTAGCTCAAAAGGGAAATATATTGCTCTTCTCTTTTTACCTGATGCTTACCTCTATTTTCTGCTCATGTGTCAAGTATTATAACTTCAAAAGTATAATATATTTAAAACAAACTGTGGCACTTTAAAATGTTCTTGAAAATAATTTTTCCCCAGAAAATATCTATAAATAAGGTGGGGAGAAGCTAACAGGAGAGATATTAACATAATTTTCCCCTGTTCTTGCTGAATATGTGTAAGTGCATATCTCAACTGTATCATGGTGAGATTGTTTTGGTTTTATGGTTTGTATTGAAACAGATGATCCACAAGTTTTACCATGACAATGGGCCATTTCCCATATTACTATCATACCTCTGGCTGGGCTGAAGGTACAGAACTTATGCCACAAAAAATAAAGTTGCATTATTCCAATCATCTCAACCTATATTTCTGAGATTAAAATATCATTTTCAAAGAGAATTTGTGTGACAAAACATGAGCCCACTTAAAGAGGATGTTTAGGGTTTGCCTAAACTATTTCAAATATCAGAGAAGACTCCTTGAACTACTCTCTCTGGTGTCAGAAATAGAATTCATTGTGTTCACATTTTTGTTACACAGAATTAACTCCCAAGTTCAGACTTTGATTTGCCTTTGATTACCTTAAAAAAAAAAAAAAAAAAAAAAAAAAAGAGTTGAAGAACAAATGAGTAAAATGGTAATTCATTTAGCTTACACACAGCAAACTTCCTGTGGACTTCTGTCAGCTGTTGATGAATGGAAATAAGCAAATGCTTGGCATAATCTACCCATAATTGAGTAAATCTATTTAAGTTAATTCACTTTTAATTTACAACAATGGAAGCACATTTTTCTATCTGGGATGTATCTACTGAAATGATCTACTGGGCTTCAGATGTAATGTCACAGGTTGGACTCTATTTTTTTTTTCTTTTGCTAGAGATATACTGCTGACAATATGTTGTCTAGAAACAAGAGTATTGAAATCCTACCAATTAAAAATGTCATTACATCCCACCAGAGCAAATTTACACCAAAAGTATGAGCCACTGGGAAACAATCTATAAGCATGAGAAACAACAATTTCTTGGAAATTATATAACATCTTAGAATGCAGTAAGAACTAGAACATCCATTCAGTGTATTAACTAAGTGAAGGATACTCAGATATTCTGGAGGTGGTCCTGAAAATACCATGTACCAAAAGAAAGGTGACATCCTGCCTGACAAATACTGGAGAATTTAATTACGTGAGTCTTGTCTCAACTGTACAAATCTGGATCAGAGCACATCCCTTAGGTGGGAGCCTGATCTTGCTTAACAACTTAAAGTGATGAGGAAAGCATCAGTTCTTCCAGCCTTCTCTAACCAAGCACAGCAACATGAAGTTTCTCTTCCATGCATCCATCAAGTCCTTCACAGTCCACCCATCCCATCTACTAGATTCTAGCAAGTGCCAGAAACTGCTTTTGCCTCCTAAATATCCTTTTTTCTCCATATTTGCTTACCTGTGGAGCCATACTCTTTTTTTTTTTTTTTTTTTTTTTTTTTTTTAAAAATCTGCTGTAGCAGGTATTATAGCATTCCTAGTTTCACTGTGCCCAGATTCAGCTTTTGAACCATGCCATGGTTGCAAAATTGCAATAAAATTAGTTCTTTATCAGAATATATTCCTTCATGAGACAAGAAAGAAAGCAAAATACCTCTTAACCTTTCATTAGATAAAGTTTCTTTAGTTTATTATTGTAAAAAAAAAAAAAAAAAGTTTGATAAAGCATTGTAACACTTCCTTGTCTCTGCAATATGCAAGCACCATTTTGAAACAATGAATAATAGAAACAGATAATGACTTCCAGTGATAATACCACAAATGCTGAAGACAGCAGCTTTAACTATTCTGCTATATAATACACTCAGAAACATACTAGTTTTCTTAGCAGGATTTTTCCAATTAACTAATGCTCACCTAATTATCTAACCTGAGTCTGAAATTATTTTTTTAGTCTCCACACAATAGGACACCGCACTATGTCCATTAAGTGTATAACTTTTTATTAAACAAAAAAATTAACTAAATCATTTGTGGGGTCCAGACTAAGTTTACAGACTGAAAGAGCAATGGTTTTGGAGTTGGTTTCCTTTCTTTGTTTCTTTTTTTTTTCTTCCTTAAGGCTATAGAAGAGTATAAATCATTAGCTAATATTAGTAATTAAGTAAAATTCCCAGATAATGAGATAAAAATGAACTTCTTATACAAAAAAAAAAAAAAAAAAAAAAAAAAAAAAACATACTACAGAAATGTCGATTTGTTCTGCTTTCTTGTAAAGTACTATAAATAATACCAACATGCAGTATAAAGATTCTACTGATGATGCAGGAGCATTAGCTGAAAAGAAGCAAATATAGATATGCCTGTTCAACAACCAAAGTGACTGTTCAGATACTTTTGATTTTGATATGACAAAATCAAGAATGTCCTTGTTTTTTTTTTTGATTTTCCAGTAAAATATAAACTAACTTTGCTTTACGTGCTTCGTCTGTGCTTACAATAGGGAGATGTCAATATACTAAAACACTCTCTCTAACTAGATAATGTACCATTTGTATCATTCAAAGTCTCATTTTAGATCATTACATATATACACCACATACCCACATTACCACGCTATTATTACATGATGAAAAGTTCAGAAGAGAGCTCATTAAAAAGTTTTGTGGATTTCCAAGCCTAGGGCAAGTTTAATTAAAGTCAGTGAATAATTTTAAATTGGAAGAAAATTAAAGTAGTAAGAAACATAAAACATAATCTACTGACTCATTTGAAAGTTGTCCAGAAAAAATGAACAGGATCAGATGTTAATGATCATTGATTAAAAGGGTCATACACATTAAAAGTTAGGTTAGAAATAGCAAAGGAAAGCCCTACTTGAAGTAACGTCTCACATGTGTTTGTTGGGCCCTAGTTTGTTGTTGTCATAGGTGACTCCCTTCTGCGGAGAAGAACGCCCAATATGCTGTCCAGACCCAACACGTAGGGAAGTCAGCTGCCTTGCTAGGGCCCAAGTGAGAGACATTACTAGAGAATTCACTAGCCTGGTACAGTTCTCTGATTATTATCCATTATTGGTTTTTCACAGAACCACTTGGAAGTGATGAAGTAGCAAAGAGAAGCCCAAGGGCAATCAAAAGTGACTTCAGGGCCTTGGAGTAATTGATTAAAGAATCAAGGACATAGGCAGTGTTTTACTCTATCCTTCCAGTACCAGGGAACAATATTGAAGGAACAATGAGACCCAGATGATTAATATGTGACTCTCAGGTTGGTGTCACTAACAAAATTTTGGGTTTCTTGATCATGGGATAGTCTACACAATACCAGACCTGCTGATGCCTGATGGGTTGCACCTTTCTCAGAGGAAGAAATGGATTTTTGTGCAGGGCTGATTGTCAAGGCTTTAAATTAGATTGAAAGGGGAAAGGGATAAAACCAGGGTTACCAGTGATAAGCTATGGGATGGCACAACAAAATTCGAGGGACTGCATGATAGTGAGATCCTTCAGTCTGTTCCATGAGATGCTAGGTACGGTGAAGGACATTTAAAATGCTTGAGGAACAAGCAAAAGGAGCTAGAAGAAGACTTCTGGGACATAGCTCAGTCCCAGAGCTATGAGATTATTGGCATAAGTAAAACTTGTTGGGAAGAGTCCTGTGACTGTTGTGTTAGAATGGAAGGTTACAGGCTCTTCAGAAGGGACACAATGGGATATAGTGTGTCACTGTATGTAATGGAGGGGCTGGGCTGCACAGAGCTTGCAGCGTGCGATGGCAAGGCCTCTGGGTAAGAAACAAGCAAATTAAGCAGTGTCATTGTAGGAGCCTAGTATAGGCCACCCAGCTAGGATGATATTATGATGAATTATTCCTTAGGGAACTAAGAGATACCTCTAGATCAGCTGCCCTTGTCTTTATGGGGGACTTCAACTTGCTATATGTTAACGAAGAATACCACACAGCTGATAGCTGATAGAGACAGGTTCAGGAGATACCTACAACTCCTTGATGGTAACTTCTTGTTACAGGTCCTAAGGGATTATATTGACGTTTCCCTTTGTCAATATAAGAAAACACTCTCTTTAGTTAGATAATGTAACATTTGTATCAAAGTCCCATTTTAGATCATTAAACATATACAACACATACCCACATTATCATGCCATTATTACATGATGACAAGTTCAAAAGAGAGTTCATTAAAAAGTTCTGTGGATTTTTGTAGATCCCACCTGGCCCCATAGAATTGCATACATCTAAATGGAGTAGCAGGTCACTAAAAATTCCCTCATGAGGGCTTCATTCTGCTCTTCTGTAGTTAATTTTGATTAATTATAGAAGATGTCTATAAACCTAGATTAAACTAAATAACTAGTTTTGCACAAGGTTAGGTAAAACAAAACTGGTGCCTTAAATTTTTAGGATATGCAATGGAAATTGAAGGAAAAGAAAAAAAGGCTCTTTGGGACTACGTTTTGGCAATTTTTCTCTAAACAAAACAAAACTAAAAAAGATAAAAACAAATAGTTAAGACATTTTGAAATAAATAGTTATTTTGAACTAATCATCTATGCTCATTTTCTTTTCTGCAGAAGATAATGTTTAATTTCAAGAGTGCATTTTGAATTGAAGAAATGTACTGATACTCCTTACCAGTGAAAGACTTACCTTCATATTCTATAGCAGTAGTTTTCACTATGTGAACAAATTCAAGTTTCAGTAATCATTAATGGAAAATCCTACCCGCTACTACCCATTTTTCTTTTTCAGCTTAGTGGATTCCCCCAAGATATTTATGTTGCCTCTGAAAATCAAAGCTATTTTTCAAGGTGAAGAATGAACATTTTGAGCCCAAGAACATATTTTTATATCAAAAGGAAAACTTTCTAGATGGCAAAGCTAATAAGAAGAAAAACACTTCCCAGTATGCATGTGCAAAGGCTGCAGATGCTGAAAGGAAAAGGGACAAGCTATTCAAATGAATGTAGTACTGCATGTCCTAGCTTTCTTATGTTGTTTAGTTCTGTTTGGGAAATTCATTGACTGGGCAATGCAGTCCTGCCTGAGTATCACCTATCAGCTGTTCCCAATAAAATTGACAACTGAAGTTATGTCCAACAGCAGCTGCTTCACTCAGCTTTACTAGTTTTGTTTCATCCATCTGGCTCAGTAGTCACAAGTCTATTTTTCATGTACATGTATTTCTACTGTACACATATGTGCATTAAAACAAGGTTTTGCTTTGAGGTTATATATACAGGTACAAGGTCTGTTATAGACCATCAGTAAAATGCCAATTTGCACTTTGCTCCTTTATTTAAAAAAATAAAAAATAAAAATAAAAAAATAAGGCTTGCCTGAATAACAAGCAGGAATAAATACCAATGCCAGACCCACTGTATATGACAGTCAGGGCTGAGACACTGCTGTAATGGAATCTCACTTTATCTCCTTTCTCCAGATGGACTGAAAATTTATTCTCCATGAAGGTAATAACTTAAACATTTGTAATAACTTATTAAGAAGGCAAAGCATTCTAATTCCTTTAGGATCCAAGCAAAGGTTAGTTCCCAGGCTGCTTTTAAGCAAGCTTACATTACAATATTTCAGGAGTGCATGTTTTCTGATGTGTTTTAACAGCAAATAGCTATCCCAACCACAGAGCTGTAAATAAGCAGACAGCCTAGATTTTTTCCCTTGTTATGTGTCTAGGAAAAAAGATCTAGGTAACATTCTTACACATTTTCAAAACAGTAAAAAATAATCTAAAGATGCCTAATCTGTACAAGATGTAATCAGATGCCTAATCTGTACAAGAGATGACATAAAACTATTTGAAGGCTCCTATATAGCTCTGGAATCACAAGCTGATAAATTACCTCAAAAAGTCTGTACATATAATTGATACATATATGTTAATTTTTATAAATATGTGTATATATTTATAAAATATGGCATGTGGTGTGTATAAACAGAGAGGAACATAGAGTGAACACAGCAGCATAAGAAAAGTCCATTAATAACTGCAAAATATATTATCCCAAGCAGGCACTATTGATATTGATTTACCCAGAAAGTGTGATTGCCAAAGAATTTTATGAGATTTTTTGACATTGCAAGTCGCCTTTAGAAAAAAGTGTTATGAAATTAATCACTTTATTGAACTGTGGTTGTAGGAGCATAACCACATAATTACTTCTTAGATCGTTGCAGCATTCTAGTTGAACACATATTTTATACCAAGTATTAAGTAGGACAACCTGGAAAAAAAAAAACAAAGATAATAAGATATATTTCTGAAACAGTAACATTTACCAGATTTAATTTTGAAATAAACCCAAGTGTTTAAGCAAGCAATGAAATAGCATCAGCAGAATTATATATTGCTCTCTCTGTTGTGCCAGAGGCTCCTCTCCCAACTTCTCTGCTTCACTGTTCTATAAATGCCTGCGAGGCTAAAGCAGAAGTGAGACTAAGATGGTCAGCACAGCAGCCTCTTAGAATGAAATTCCATTACATTCAATGTTAAATTCTTAAAATGAAGTCAGTGCAGCTTTAAGAAAGATTTCAATGGTTATATTTCTGTTGTTAACTTCCAGATCAATCTGTCAGAACCTGTATTTACTTCAGTTTGATCTTTTTTCCCTATTTTTTTTGTTTGTTTGTTTGTTTTAATTTGGAATAGTTAGTAGCACATAACATAATAGTTTTCCTATTACTCAAACTCTCAACTGAACTGTTAGTATGAAGGATAACACAATGTAACCTGAATTCAGTTAACAAGAGTGCTACAGTTTCACCTTATGGCCTCACTTAACCAGAGAAATCTATAACAAGGTTAAATTTCTAGCTAAAATAAAAATCTGAGTGCACTTTAGTGACAAGTTGCTCTGTTATATAAGAAGATAAATCTAGGCTTCCCAAAGCAAAAGTTAAAAAAATATTTCAGTTGTTAGTTCTTGCTCCTTCCTTACTCCTTCCTTATTTTTTTTTTTTCTCCTTGTCGTTCACACTGATTAGTACTTTTATATTTAAACATCCTTCACAGTTCATCTGCTTAGGATAACAGGAAACTAATTCTGCCTCAAACAACATTTTCTGTGCAAAAGAAAATTTTCAAAGCTCTGTTTTAAACACTCCTCTAACATGTTTCTACAGGAAGGCAGTGATAAAAGGTTTGACATTCAAATGACAACAATTCCTCCACGGGCTTGTGAAACAAGGTTGGAGAGTTTAAAATCCAGCCACAGAGTTTTCAGGGGAAGCAATGTAAAATACATTTTTCAAGAAAATATGACTTAGTTCTGACCTGAGCAGTACTGGGTTTGAAGGCATTATTTCCTCTGATTTGAATACTAAAAGGTGATAAAGGTAAGCTAAGGGTCAAGAGAGGAGTGGTTTATAACCATGTTGTAACGTTGACTCATTAAGCGCAGAGACTGACTGCCTGGGGAAGTTGTGGAGTTTCCATTGCTGGGCTTTTTAAGCACTTTTCCCCTGCTCAGTAGTAGAAGAATGGACTAAACAACCTCCTGAAGATTTACCTTGCTCTATTTTCTGACACCACTAAACACAATAAAGGAAGACATTGTTCATAGTAGCATAGACATTACCCAGAAGTTTACCATACCTATTTTAAGTCACATTTATATCATACAGACAAATAACCTCTACACAGATATACTGTCCACATACTGTTTGTTTAATTTTCCCCATGACACTCAAAATTTTGGTGCTCTGTTTTTGATTCTGCCCTAGACAGTTGTAGGTGAGTGGTGAGTGAGCCAAAGCAGAATGGCAACCTATGAAGAAACTATCAAAATTACCAGTGTAAATACTATCTATATTAGCCTTAAATTGTTTAAGATTTACTAGGATGTCTCACTTTCAGCATTAAGGAAAGCAAAGTAGCTCAAAGTGCACATTAGTTTATTACTGGGAGATAAAATTCAAATAAAGAGATCATTACCTTAGAAGAGAGGAAGAAAACACAACTGCCAGTATTGATCTTTATTTTCATGTAATTTAAGGTATTATTTGGGCAAGGAAGCTGCTTTCAGAAAACAGAAGGGCTGAGGAGTCAAAAGGAAACTGGTGTACTGAAATAAGAGGACTCTTGTCCTCTTATTACCATAGTTTAAAATTCACTGTGAGGCCCAGAGAAGTATATTAAACATCACAATTTCAGGGAAAATGTCGTAACTTAAAGATAAAAAGAACCAAGTATGACTCATAAGTATTTTTCTACAGCATCACTGAGTCTACAAAATAATGAAAGAAATGAGTCACAGAGTAAAAACTACATTATAAATAAATAAATAAACATAATTAAAAACATTACATATTCCTTGAACTGGTGTCCAAAATATGATCTTGGGTCATTAAAACAGTTATCACTATGAGTAAAAAAATGCAACTATCAAACTATCATTAATTTGAGAGACCAGAGCCAATTTACAGTTATTGTGTAACTATTCAGGCATTTCTGTATCCAAGCTGCCTATTACTGCAACAAAATATTTATCTGCTTCTTTTGTGAGCTTTCCTAACACCACATAGATGAGGAGAGCAAATTAATTATCATAACACTAACACTTTTCTCCACAGAATTCAGTGTCTTGGAGACCTTTTCAATCTTTAATAAAATGTAACCACATAAACTGTATATAAATAGATCAGGCAGAAAACTAGCAAATTAGGTCTGATTCTACACTGTGCAGATATCGTTCTCACTGAAATCAGAGGCAGAAATAGGACAAGGTCAGGCCTTACAACCCTGTAACAAGCAGCAACACTGACAATATGCTGGTATAACTATATTGATTTCAATAACTACATGTTTGATTTATGCTGGTGTCAGCTCAGAAGCAAGCCTCCACAGATGTTCGTGTCCCCCTCAGTTTAAACAAAGGCCACTGACAGAGTTGTCGGTGCTAGCAGATATTTCACACCTCTGCTGTGGACCGCTCACTGCAAGAGCAACCTCACTGAGCCACGAGGACAACTAACACACTATCATACTAACACATACTGGCAAAAAGTGGGTGTAAGTTTTCAACAAGCAGATGCTGGGATAAAAGACAGGCTCACGCCTGAGAAAAATTCAAGCAGCATATGCAAGGGCTGTATTTTCTTTGGAGAGTTCTCTAATTTGGAGAATTAAAACTGTGGTCCCAGATGGCGAATCATTCATAAAATTATCTTCATTGACACCCTTAGCATCGGTTTATCATAATGTCCCTTTCTTCATTACTTGAGATATCTATGCAATCAATGGCTATTACAGCTTTCAGTTTGCTTTTTAAAACACTTAGTAATTACTCCAGTGACATCCCCTTTCCTCTCTGAGACACTGGGCTTTTAATTTCTATGTGTTGAATTAATGACATTAATTAGCTCTATGCCTTGACAGCACACAATTTCAGCCCAAGGGCTTCCTCAAATAAGAAGGAGAATGAGAGCAGTTGAAACAAATGCAGTGAATGTAATGTCTCTCAAAAATAAATAGTACATATGGCATCCTGAGGGTCTAGATCCTTCAAGTTTAGACTTGCCTTATCAGAATTAGGCTAGCTAGATGTTTCCTAGTCCCAGTGCAACGTTTGGGTGAAATATACATATAATTTGTGGCAATTTGAGAGAAACCTCTTGATTTCCCACTTCAGAAATGCAGTTACTTTTCTATTGCTAAAGGCTTTGAAAGACAAATGGTTTCTCAGAAAGAAAAAAAATAAAAATCACTATGTTTAAAAGCACAGATCTTTTGGAATGCACATAAATCATTTACAAATGTGCGTACTTTAGTGTATGTCACTCCTGCTGAGCAACACACATTGACTCTCAAGTGTGAGTCCAGTGAGCACAAAAAGAGACATGCATTTCTAGGGGAGAAGAGGCACTTTTTAGAGAAACAGGGTACAGAGACAACCCGCAAATGTGAAGCCCAAAGACCACACAGAACAAGAAATAATTTTATAGATTATTACAAATGCTGGATTTTCTGTTTGATATGCAAACACCAGTTGCACCCTGAGAAGCAAATTTTGCTTCCAAGTATTAAGAGGGTTGCACAAATGGAGATTTGTGCAAGTAGTGCACAAATGCACAGCCCTGTGTAGACAGATAAGAATTTGGATATAAACATTCAAAGAGACGACAGAAGAAATTATAAAAACATTATGAGAAGTGCAGAATTATGATACCATAACATCAGTCAAATATAAGCATTAAAATGTTAATGAAGTGCTTGTACAATCCACATACCTCATATAAAAGCAGTGAAGCCACTTTCTAAATAGCAGTACAATAATCGAATCCCCCTGCCCCAAGATTATTTTAGACATTTCCTGTCATGTTGAATTTCTGAACGAAAGATGATGATGATATCCATTTAAATTGTTGTAGATCTTTTATGCAGTGTGACATAAATGATATAATGCATCTCAATAGGATACAGCAGCCTAGAAAACTATACCAGGGGCTTTTTATGAACTCAGTCTCAGCTTCCCACAACAAAATATTTTTTGTGCTTTACTTTAATTTTTTTTTTATGCAATGAAAACTCCATTATTTTTTCTGTTCTCCAAACACGATTAAGTATAAATGAAGTGTAGCATGTCTTTAGTATAATATTAATTAGAATCTGATTTTGTGTAAAACTCAGAAGGTTAACAACTGCAATCTCCATTTTATTCCTTTATACAAAAGGGTGGGGGTGCGCAGGGGTGTGAAGGAAGAGGAGGACAAGAAGGGGGAGAAGGTTCAAACTGCACATGTAGAGAATTCATCAGCTTCAGAATGGTACTGGGACTTCTAATACAACATGAATTCAGTTCCACAGCATTTTCAAGTGAAAAGTGTTATGTCAAAGTTCTCTTGATCTCACCTACAACATATCCCACTTGAGAATGGTGGCTATCCCAAAGCACACTGGGGTAAAGGAGTTTTTGTTTTATAGTAAGATTAGGTAAGGGTTGCTATTTCATCCCCAGAAACTGAAAGGTCTTCAGAAAACAAGAAAATCCATGTCTAAAATGTAGGGTTCTTACTCATGTTTGTCTATTTGAGACATTATATATAGCCAGTCACATCTAATTAATGAGTTATTTTAAAGAGATGTAAGCTATAATGATAGTTTATTAATCTAACAGCTATAAATCCTCCACACTCATTATTCTCAGAATAATAATCTACCATAGACTGGAATTTTGTAGGTCATTTGTTCTTCAAATAAAACAATACCCAGAAGCTAAAGAAGAGAGATTATCAGAAATATTGTAGTATCAATACAGACTTATTTTTCTTCCTCAAAAAAGACACAACTGAATCAGTCTGTAAGCCATTCAAAGTACAGACTTGTTTTGAATAGCCAGAAGAAGAAAAACAAGAGACAACACTGTTTTGGTGAAGAGGCTTAAGGCTAACTAACAAATATATTTATAAGTAGTTTTCATACCAATGAAAAAAACAGAACTGAGGTATCAGTGTGAGCAGAGGGTTTGAAATCCTCTTTAAAAAAGAAGGTCTGATGCTCACTTACTGTTGAGGGTGCTCTTTTTCTATGTTTATGTGTTTGCAAGAGCCTGCCATTTCATATGAATCAGGTGGAGAAAAAAAACAAAACTTCAGCCCATGGTTGGTAAGGATGACTCTGCCAGTGGATGCACAGGAATTAATAACCTGCTGCACTGGAGCCTCAGCATACGACTACTGTTGTATTGATGCTAATTCCTCCTCACCTCCAGCATGCTGGCAATAGTCTTTGTATTAGTATGCAAAGCCCTTTGGTTTTGGAAAAATAGGATTATTCCTCCTCTTGAAAGTAGGCACGTATTCACCCTTGCATATTTGTTAGCTTAGCAGAAAAAGTGGATTTAGTTTTTATTGTTCATTAAAACTGTAGGGAGGTTAAATGGTAGCATACATACTGACCACATGCTCCTAATCACCCCAAAGCATTTTTTTTTTAAGACCACTTTTATTTGTCTATGTAGAAAGGAATCAAATCCAGTTTAAACTATTAACAGAAAAAGATGATTATTTATTACTATAACACTTGTAAGACTCCAGCAAATACATGCCAACTTCTCATATTTATAGTTTTTGTGAGGGATAAACCTACATATCAAACCTTGCATTTGTATTTTTGCTTGAGAGATGCAAGTCTTAAAAATCTTCTTTACTTTTACTTTCACCAAACTAGCATTTTTAGGATTACAAATGCAGTAAATCCTGTGAAAATGCAGAGCATAAAAAGGCATTTAAGAAAATGATTAATGGTGATAGCAAGCAAACAGTAAAAGTCCACCTGTTTTAAAGTACATCCTATAAAAACCCAATGTTAGTTTAACAATTTCTGCCAGAAGCTATGTAACTACAGAAGCAAATTTTCTTAAAATGTCCACCTAAGAGTAATTTGCTGCTCCAAAAACTATGTGAAGGAATTTTCAGCCCTGCAGTTAATCTAGTTTTCTTTTTTTGTTTTGATTTGTTTTGTTTTTAATCCTTCCTTTTTAGAGATTGAGAGTTTATAAGTTTTAGAGAAAACTGTCAGGATGAAAATGAGATACAGAAATACAGAGTATTTAAAGACAATCTATTGCAGATTGCAATGGTCCTGAATTGTAGTTGGTAGTGCATCAGTAATATCAGTGTGACAGCTTAGCAAACATTTCACATGGATGATTTCACAAAGAATTCAGTCATAAAAATTCACATTGCAGACTCTCCACAGCTCAGATGTTATACACTCAGAGAAAATGCTAGTCAAACATAATCTAGATAGATAGAAATGCCACTATAAACAGCATCATTTACTTCTTTTCAGCCATCATGAATTTTGTAAAAATGATGGATTAATGTCACTTCACTGCTTTTTTTTGTTTTCTTTTCTTTTGTTTTTTACTTTGTTACTCTCACACATACACATTTAGAGTTTGGTCTCCTGCATTAAATTTCCTGTGCCAGAAAAGTTGTGAATATGTAATATAAAGTGGTTTTGACATGGGTACTAGCTTTAATTACTTTAATCCCACCAACTGATTATAACAATGAATGGATTTTTTTTTTTCTTTTCCATCCACAGGAAGCACAAAAAATATAAGAATAATAATTTTTACTTCAGTACCCTGAACACTACCGGACTTATAATGGACCCTTAATGCAACCCATGGCCAAGGACATGTCCCAGCAGACCAGGTTGCTCCAAGCCCCATCCAACCTTGCCTTGAACACTTCCATAGAGGGGGCATCAACAACTTCTCAGGGCAACCTCTTCCAGTGCCTCACCACCCCCTGAGTGAAGAATTTATTCCTTTTATTTTAAAGCCATTACTCCTTGTCCTATCACTACACTCCCTAACGAAGAGTCCCCCTCAGGCTCTCCTGTAGGTCCCCTGAAAGTCTTCTATAAGGTCTCCATGGAGCCTTCTCTTGTCCAGGCTGAAAAACACCGGCTCTCTCAGCCTATTTTTTAAAAGGTTTCTTAAAAAAAAAAAAAAGTATTTTTTAAAAGGTAATTATAATTCTTAAACATTTTCTAAACATTTTGTTGTTCTATAGGAGAGGTTATCCAGCCACTTGAACATCCCTGTGGCCCTCCTTGTTCTAATACTTCCATGTCCTTCTGGTGTGTGGGGATCAAGAGCTGAATGCAGTACACTGGGTGGGGTCTCATGAGAGCAAAGTAGAGGCAGAGATTCACCCCTTTGACCTGCTGACCTTGCTTCTTTTGATGCAGCCCTGGATACAGTTGCCTTTCTGGGCTGCAAGTACATTGCTGGCTCATGTTGAGCTCCGTGTCAACCAACACACCTAAGTGTTATCAGGGCTGCTCTCAATCCATTCCCCACCCAGCCTGTATTTGTGCTTGGGATTCCCCCAGTCCAGACGCAAGACCTTGTGCTTGGTCTTGTTAAACTACATGAAGTTTGCATAGGCCCACTTCTCAAATGTGTCCAGGTCCCTCTGGATGGCATCCCTTCCCTCCAGCATGTCGACCACACCACACAGCTTGATGTCAAGGGCAAGCTTGCTGAGGCTGAACTCAATCCCACTGCCCAAAGTCACCAACAAAAACATTAAATAGTGCCAGTCCCAATACTGACACCTGAGGAATACCACTCATTCCTGATGTCCACCTAGACAGTGAGATAATGACTGCAACTCTTTGTGTGACCATTCAGCCAATTCCTTACCCACCAAGTGGTCCATCTGTGTAATCCATGCCTCTCCAATGTAGAAACAAGGTTGTCATGAGAACAGTGTCAAATGGTTTGCACAAGTTCAAGGAAGATGATGTCAGCTGCTCTTCCCCTTTCCACCAATGCTGTAACGCTGTCATAGAAGGCCATCAGATTTGCCAGGCATGATTTGCCCTTAGTGAAGCCATGTCAGCTGTCACCAATCACCTACTTAATTACCATGTGCCTTAGCATAGTTTCCAGGAGGGTCTGCTCCATGATCTTGCCAGGCATAGAGGTCAGACTGACTGTCCTGTATTTAATTCCCTGGCTCTTTCGTTTTGCTCTTTTTAAAGGTAGGGTATATGCTCTTCCTCTTTCTGTCAGTGAGAACTTCACCGGACTGCTGCAACTTCACAGTTGGTCACAAAACACAGATAGATGCCAGCTTTATGAGAACCAACAATGTTTCTCTCCTTTGAAAAAAAAACAGATCTTAAATGTTACCTTTATTATTGTAAGATTTAAGCACTTCTAGTTTAACCCTGTTACTGCATCTGCCATAATTCTTAAACATTTCCTAAACATTTTATTGTTCTAATTTTTTTTCTAAATATTTTCCAAATAATTATCATAAACAGCAATGTGCAACATGGATAAATGCATTACTTCCTCTATGATACACTCACATTTCCAAATGCCAGGACTTAGAAGACTATAAGTAATAGGTGAATTTCACTGCAATTAATGTATTTTAGACAATGTTTTCTTTCACAGATTTTTCATATCTTAACATATTTTAATAAATGATACTTTTCCTTATTAAGAGACAATATTCTTAATAAGCTGTGGGGGAAGATCAGATTCTAAGAAAGTAAAATTGGATAAATGTAGTTCCTGTCCCAGAGTAGAAGTGATGAGGAAAAGGCACAAAATTCAAGACCAATCAGATCAGTTTCAGTTCCTAAAAAGTGCTAGAACAAACAATCAAACAGTCTGAGTACTTACATGATAAGAACAATATGAAGATGAGTAATAACAACGGTGGATCCATCAAGAATAAATCATGTCAAAACAATATTTTTTTTCCATGAAAACATAATAGGCCTTTTGGATAGAGGAAGAGCAGTCACATTGTCATATAATTTCACTTTAGCCTTTGATGCATTCTCACATGACGTTTTGATAAGCAAACCAGGGAAACACTGGCTGGATGGAATAACTACTGGGTGTTGTACAGTTCTCTATTGGGCTGGACAAGAGATTGCAGTATTGTTCCACAGAGGTCTCAGAATATGCATTATTTCCATTAAAGTTCTAGTTAAAGAAATGAAAAGTATGTCTATTACATCTGGAATATGACACCACTCAGAGAGAGCTGCAAACATATTGGATCGAAATGATTCCAACAAATTGAAAAACTCTAAAAAAAAATCACTTTAAAAAGTTCAAATGAGGGCATGAGGGCAGGATCTGTATTTCATGGTAGAAGAACTTAACCACACAAATGGCAATTGTTGCAGAACAGGAATGACTGGCAGAGAGCAACAGAATCTCATTGGTACCCCCACTCTAATGGTCATAAGATGAACACAATATTTTATGCTTGTATGTTAAGACAAATGACAGTCTGAGAGGTATAAAGAGATTATTTTCTGTTAAAAATGAACTAGTACTTTTTCATCCTATTCAGCATCAGCAAGGCCTTAACTAGCATATTATATCCAATTTTGGGTATAACATTTTAGGAAGGACACGGAACAGCAGAGGAAGCTTAAGAAGAGAGATTAAGAAAACAGAAACTGTCATAAAAGGATAAATCAACTGTGTCTGTTTAGTCCAAAGAAGAAAAGACTGAGGGCAATATGATAAGCTTCAAAAATGTAAAAAGAAGACATAAGAAGTTAAAAAGCTCTTGTTCATGTCCACTGTGGATGTAAGTTTAAAATAAGTAGCAAATTTAAGACCCTAATTCCAAGACATGGAATAATATCTTTCACTTGAAAGAATGAACACTGAAGTTATACCTAAGGAAAGGTATACCTTCACTCTAGAAGGACAGTGAAGCAATGAATTGCCTTCGAGGGCTGTGAAATCTTCCTAGCAAATTTTTCCCAACAATGGGTTGGAAAGCATGTGTCTGGAGTGATAACAGTATAGTTAATCCTGTTTTTGGCAATGGGAAAGATTAGATAAACTCTTCAATATCACTTCCAAATTTATTTTATACTATTTTTAATATGTAACAGCAATTACAAATCATTTGTTACTACAGAAACAGAAGCTTATGGACCAAATCACAGTGTAAAATAAAGTAAGATACTTTTAATAACAAACCAGAAAACTAACATGTATGTTCAACTTTTGGTGAAATCGACCAGGGCATTTACTTAAGGTAAGAAACTATGAAAATCATGAAATGAATACCTGAATTTTTAGTACAGATGTGAGGAATAACAATGTGAATCTCAAAACAAAGACATCTACTAAAGAATATATAACTGATGAGTTACAGCTGTTGCTATTCTCCTCCCTTCCTTCATTTGAGTTTCTGCTCATGTCCCACCCTTTTGATGGTTTTGACTACAGACACCTAATTTTACTTTAACAGAAAATATGTACAAATCTATTCAATAATCAGGACCCTTCATTACTAACCTGCAAGCAGGTTAATAAAAGAACATATCTTTAACTCTGTATAAAGTCCCTCAGTTGCAAATACGGACCACACAGCACCCATATAAAGACCACTATATCTGTTTGCTAGCTGAAATAGTATAACAATCTCTAGCACTTATATCTCAACTCCATTATGTATATATACATCTTTTGTTACTTAAAGCTTGTAGAAAAAGATATTCCGATCTACTTCCAGAAAGTTTCATATCACAATTCTTTCCATTTGTTCAAATTAGTAGTTGTTATTCTGCTTCAAATGCATCCTTATTACATATTTGCTAGCTGAGTGCTAATTACAATTCCATTAAGGTGAAAGCTAACAAAGTAATTAGGCACATGCATAACTTTATGTGGGAAGTGTCACTAAATTCAGCAAGTCAGTAGATGACTTGCTTTATAACTGCTATTTTCAGCCTTACAGAAATTCTTAAGTGTTTAGGTAGACGAGAGGCTTTTCACCTTGATTTTTAAATCTGATTAAATATAATTTGATATTCCAAAAGAAAAGCTTAATGATCATTTTCCTCTAAGACCCCTAAAAGATTTATAGGGTAAAATAAATGATTATGGGGTGATAATAATGCTCCAGAACTGCACAACAATAATGCTTTTCAGTGACTTCGGTCTCAACATTTCATCAGCACCATATCATTGATAAAAATATGAATATGTTTATGTTAAGGTACTGCTGATCACAAAAAAATAAAAAAAAAATAATTAAAAAAAAAATCAACTAGTTTGGTCCCATGTAAATAAAAAGTGCATTTACCAATGCCCTCCAATTGCTTGATGTAATGAGGTCCTTCTGAGATTGCTGGGAACTCCTGGAGGAACAGCAGGATCCCTGCTGCTCCAGGGGAAGGCAGCTATGGGGTCTGTAGCTTCCAGCAGCCTCTAGCAATTTCAAACAAAACTATTCCTGATCAAATGGTGCTTTCAGCTTTCAGATGATGTTGAGTGGGGAAGGTCAAACACAAGTTAAGAGGGTGCTGTGAGAGTTGGATATAAGGGCCAGACCAAAACACAGCTCCCAGAGCAGCAGTTTGTGCAGAAGATGCACAAAAGAGGGCCAGAATCTGCTGCTAAGCGAAGCGTTCCGTGTGCTCAGCAGGGCTGGTGGTGGTGTGGTACAGAGTGCACCCACAGCAGGCACCTGAGCAACTACCTGGGCATATCAGGCACTGGCTGAGACCTAGCTCCTGAGGGAGGATTCCTTTCTTCAGGCCTCTTGCTGAGGCTGTGGTAGGGGGAGATGGGCTCCCTGCCTGCAGTAGATGTGTGTTGCCAACCATCTGTGTCACAAAGCAGAGGAACTGTGCCAAAGGAGAGGCAGGCAGAGTATATGCTTACTAGGTTTGGGAATGGAGACTCCCAGGATGGTGAAGACTAAGAGTAAGAGAAGCTCCTTCCCTGCCTGCAGATTTGCCACTATGAGACCAGGTCAGTGTCCTCAGTGCAGACAAAGGGTTGAGCCTGAGCACAAAATCAAAGGGGTGATCCTTCCCCTTTCCTGAGCACTGGTAGACACAGCTGGAGTGCTGTGTCCAGTTCTGGTCTCCCTTGTACAAGGAATACTGGGGAAAGTCCAATGAAGGGCCACAAAGATTATTAAAATAATGGAGCATCTCTCCTATGAGAAAAGACTGAGAAAGCTGGGAATGTTCATTTTGGAAAAGAGAAGGTTGAGGGGTGGGATCTCTTCACTATGTCTAAATATATTTTTGGGAAATAAAGAAGATAGAGCCAAATTCTCCTCAGTGATGCCCAGTGATGGGGAAGAGTCTACAGAAACATACTGATACTCAGAAAATTTTGTTTAAGAAACAAAGAACAACAACAACAAATAAAAACACCATTTTTAGAGTACAAGCAAACAGTGGAATAGTTTGGCCAAAGAGGTGGTGCTCAGAATGCAGACTTGAGCAGCCTGCTGTGTACTATGTACTTCCAGAGGCCTGTTCACCATTCAACTGTTTTGTGATTTCACGAGCAGTAGCTCTGTTTCTATGCTCTATGCCTTAGATTTTTAGAAAACTGCAAATGATCAATGCAAATGACACAAATATTTGCAGTCATTTGAGTGCATCACCAAGCAAGGACAGGTGTAAAACAGCTACAGAGAGCCATCTTTGCTGCCTCATTTCCCACTGTTAAGTATCAAATGAGAAATATCTGAAAAATCATCCAAATATGTTTCATGAGCCTCATCTCTAAATGCAAAGATATTATAATTCTATGCATGCATTGTCTATGTGATGCTATGCAGTCCAGTCTACACAACCCTGAATGAGAAAGGGAGGTGACCTATGAAACACCTACACCATTAATTGTTGTCAGCCCACGGGAAATGCTTCAAGAACTCAGCCTTCAATAGCTATGTTAGAAAAACTAGCAAAGGACTGGACATTTAAGAAATTAGACCTGTAGTCAAGGTACTGTTATGATATGCATGATTCTTATGCTTATTCTGACATGGTAATGTATAATGCTTTCTCTTTAGAAGCAAGTAAAATTTGAATAATAAACTAGATATCTGAATATATGTGTAAATAGGAACAAATCTCTCCATCTGTAAAAAAAAAAAAAAAAAAAAAAAAAAAAAAAAAGTAGCTCTAGCATAATTAGAAACAAATAGGTAATTTTCTTCTATTTTTTAAAAGCATACAAAAGCTAGATATGACCACAGTGGAATGTAGCTGACAATCTTGCTGGCCATTCAGCTGATGCAACAGAAAAAGACAACACAACACACATCAATGAAATGATGAAAAAAATGTATCACATGGAATGAAAAGCTTTGTTACACACCAGAGATCTTGTGTGTTATAAATAATTCTTGATAATGTACAGAACATTGCCAGAAATTAATACAATATGGGCAATTTAAACCTATATATGACCTATATAACCTATATATATATATATTATATGTTTATAATATATATACATAAGAGACTTTTTGGGAGGAAGTGCTACATTTTAGAAGACCTACTTTCAAGAGTGACAATGGACAAGTCAGCATAGACTACTGCAAATAAAATGATATGAACTTAGGACATACACAACGGAATGGGCTTTAAGATTCTTCTGTAACAGTCTTTTTTCTCATTCCTGTAAGCTGCTCTTTAAGGATCCATTTAGTAATTAATTGCAGTCCTCACTAGATGATATTACTGAAACAGAAATCTACAGAATAAATTGTGCCAGTGCAAAAGAGGCAGTGATTGGCAGTTCTTTCTTAATTACGGCATTAGGTTTAGCACTTGTGTTAATCTGAAATTCATTAACATGTCTCCAGATACCACTAGTTAAATCCAGTTTGCCAACAGGCAGAGTCAGCCCTGAAATTAGTGCTTCAGCAAACCTTGTTTATTGCCTTTTGTCCTCTGGAAAAACAAAACCGAAAAACGCCAGATAAGGTTTTCTGACATCTTGTTTGGATTTTCAAAATAATTCTGTGATAGTCTCAAGGGACAATTTTATATACACAAAAGCTAGAATGTGCTTTGTGCTAGAATTATTTAGCTACAAGTATACAAGTAAATCTCCTATTTCTTCAAACAGATTCTTAATTCATCTTTTTATACTTTATTCATACATTCTTCCATTCTGCAATTTCAGGATCAATAGTTATTCTACCCATAGAAATCTGTGTACAGGTAGAAAAGCGAATAGAAGTTACATAATTTTTTTCAGAAGTGTATCCTGCCAATGATCCTGCTATCTTTCTTTGACAGGTAAGTTATTTACTTTACAGGGAAAGCATGACAGATGTAATCTCTCTGGATTTCAGACTTTTATTCCATGGGAAATGACTGCTTAAAATAGAGAAGATGTGGATCAAAAGTTAGACAAGTGGACAAGAAACTGATTAAAAATGAGATCAATCAGGTTGTGCTGAAAATGTCTGTGTACTGGTGAGTTCCCTTTACAGTATTTCACAGGCTGTCTTGGAAAATTTTAGGTAGTGTTGTCATCAGTGACTATGCCTGCAAATTAAGAATATGCTAATAAATATATTGATAGTGTGAAGACAGGAAACAATATCAAATATCACAGGGCAGAACTTTGGTAATCTTGGGAACTAAGGCAATAAAAATAAAATTATATGTGTAATTTGATGTATTTACGGGCTAATAACAGGAACTTTGTTAAGAGTATGGAGTACCTGTGTTTCCAGATACCAGAGAAAAAACAAAGTTCAGATCAGTCTCACACAAGTTTCCTGTCTTTGTCTTTAGCCTCTTCAGGCACATTAAGGGTGCACTATCTACCTTCATAATTTGATCTTTATTATACAAAACTATTTTTATATCATATTTTTATCCCTAATATAATTACACTGGATTTCTCTATATTATTCAACCTTTTTCCCAATCTTATTTTGTAGACTTTCCTTACTATAGTCTCCAAACAGTATTTCTTGCATGGATTTGATGTAGAGCTTCTCAGAACCCTAAATAGGCCATCACACTAAGAAATGAAAAACAACCCCATATTAAACTTTCAAATTCATCTCTTTTGAATATAGTTTCCTGATTTCTGCCTATATTTTCATTCTTATTTTTTTCTTTGTCATATTTCAAATGATTTTACTTACACTTCTTAGAATACATTTCATTCTTCCTAGGAAATGCTTGGTCATTTTCACTGGACAGACAGATCCCTTATGATGGATTGGGTGAATGCTACAGAACAGTGAATTATATAATTTATTTCCAATTCCAATGAATTATATAACTCACTGTCGATAACTGTTGTACAGACATACAATATGTTATATTTGGCATTTACATGTTGCTATCCAACAGTTTTTGTTTGATTGTTTGTTTTTCTATTGGCTTCAGTACACTCTTTAAGACCAATTTTACTTTTCCAGAGATTCTTCCATAACAGTATTTCCTCCTCCTGCTTTCTTATTATCAGCTTTATAATCTACAACTTTTTTTTTCAGTTTTAAAGGTGTTTTCATAGCGGTGGAATTTAAAATCTTGCTTAAGGTGCATCTTAACCACGTTTTTTTCAGTGTTAATAGTTTTATCTGTAAGGAGATCTTATGATTTGGATGTGTCACAATTAAAATCAGCACAGTGTAATACAAGGAAGTCTATACAATCCCTGTATATGTGAGGAAGAACCCCATATGAATTAATTTCTCTTTCACTGATTTTAAAGCAGACACAAAATATTTGTCTGATTTTATTATTAAATAATGTATGCTTCTTTTTAATTAGATTTACAATTCTTTGAAAAGTAGATTTATCACATGTTTTTTGCACCAACTCTGCATCTTTGCCATTTGTTCTTTAATTTAATAAACAACTTTCAGGTGATATAATAATGACAACTCATCACTTTATTCCTAGCTTCCCTTCTCAAGCTCATATTTCCCCTGAAAAACAGAGGAGTATTGGAGTCTGTTCATTTGTCTTTAGAAGCCTGCAGCACAGATATCTAAAGCTGACATAGTTTTCCAGTCCTTTTCCTATCCTTTTTTGCTGTCAGCAGAGGCACCTCTACGGTACAATTCATCTGGTTTATTTTAAACATGCAAAGGATTAGGTGAACCACATCCCACCAAGTGACTTCCTCTCCATTCACTACAAAAGCAATCAACTTGTTCATGCACAGACATCTGCACTGTAGATACCTAATGTGAAATAATTTGAATTCCATTCCTACACTATTAATAGCTAAAATCCATGTGCCTGTGTTTTTTATGTTTTATGTTTTTCTATTCTATTTTATGACACACACAAAATAAGGTGAACCAACCAGATCATAGTAGTTTTGCTACTATCACAATGCTAAGAAAACCTGTATCTTTTATCACCTACATCGCCATGTGTCTGTATTGTTTGCTATGGTTTCTCATAGTGGGAAAAAAAAAAAAAAAGAAAAAGAAAAAAGCAATACCATTATAAATAGCTATTGTCTCTAATCCATCTACTGTTTGATATCTGTAGCATGTCAATCTGCTAAAGTTACAAGTCCTTCTGGTTTTCTGTACCTAAACTAAATAATAATTTTATATTTCCTTGCAACAAATCATATGACTCAGACACAGGCTTGTGACCCTATTCCATGGGAGTCATATTCACATGTTCTCACTTTCAGTGCTTTGTCCACAGTTTTCTATTATTATCAGGCTTCATTATTCTTCTGCATTTTCCTTCTCAGATCGCCTCTTGTAACATATCTGTCTGGCAATCTATATCAAGGTCTGCTCTCATTTCTATTCAATAATCCATTACAAATCATTAGCAAGTGAGGACCATAAGGATGAAAGATTTACATTAAAAAATATATTTTTCCATTGATCTGGATGTTATTGATTTTGGCAAAGGAACCTGTAAAGGAGGACAAAGAAGCAACTGTAGATGTAACAAGGAAAAAAAAAAAAAGAATATTCATAATCTTCTTTACAACATATGAGGAGTAAGAGATGCCTATATTAAATCAAGAAAATAAATGTGAAACTTTATAACTGTAGATCTGTATTCATTTTTCAGATATAAGCTTCAATTAAAAGAACTATATGTAATATCTGAAAACACTGAACGCCGTAAGAATTGTTCCTTTTCTTGAACACCTCCCATTTAATCCCAATATATCTATATATATGACAAAGTCCAAGGACTTCACAATCTGAAAACCACCCACATGAAACAGGAAGACCTTTTTGTAGGACAAAACCCAAGAGGAAGGACAAGATTTTAATTGCCTGGTTTGGTGATCAAGACCTGGGGTGAATTTAGTTGTCTAAGAACTGTCCAAAGGGCATTGATTTGTACTTCTGAGTTTCTGAAGCATTTACATTCCCATTTTCAGAAGCTCATAGCTCAGTGTGCACATAGCTCTCTCCTCACCCCCAGTGCAGCTCAGACACAGGAAGAGATGCCTCTTTTTTGACTTTAATCCAAGTTGTACTCTCTGGACAGAACTCAAGAGAAGTGCACTTAACAATTCATGGACATCATGGCTGCTGAGGGAGGCAACTCTGCTGACATGGCAGTACCTTGGCACAAGGAAGCCCTGCTCAGATTTCAGACAGGCTTGCCCTGAAGGCTAGCAACATTGGAAGCTAAGAGCTTCCATTCATAGGACCAATTTCCCTGAGGTTTTCACTCAAAGTAACACAGAATCACCAGGTAATCAGGCAAAAAAGACAGAGACACTGAGGAATCTTAAAAAGGTCAAACTGATCCTAGGGCAAATCAGCTGATATAAGGAATGGCCTGAACATTCAGCCATGACAGGAAATAAAAGTCCACACCTTTCTTGGATTTGCAGACATCTGCTCAAATGATACTTTCCCTTTGTTTTACACTTTTCTCATAAGTTTCTGATTCACTGCACAAGGCTCAGGACAACTTACTATGATAAAAACATAACAATGTGTATTTTATGTATAGGTAAGCAAGAAATCCTGCCTAAACACTGTGCATGAGCAGTATCCCTTGCTAGTAAGAAACAGTGAAAGTGAAAAACAGAGAAAAAATTATTTGTGTTTGAGCTGCAGATAGTCCATGCATAAAGGAGGATCAATACAACAATTTGTAACTATCAAGAGCTGGAGACTTTAAACGCTGGATGGCTTAGTAGAAACCTTCCCACAGTGGCTGCATGTCAATAAAAGGGTTATTTCCAAGCACCTTTAGTTGTTTTTCTCCAACATGGTAAGCAGTGAACTCTAGTATCCTAAGGCTTTCTCTTCAGATCTCTGGATAGGAACTTAGAAGAACCACAGCAGAGACTAAATAAGCCTTTTAAGTTTGCAGAGCCTAGCATGTGCTGAGTAGTCCAACTGCCCTGATGTTGCATATCCCACATACAGACAATGAGTTGAGGTTCCCAACATCCCTTTCACTTTCCTTTAAAATGCACAATAATTACCTCCAAAAAGTGGGACACAGCTCCCATAAATGACCTTATTATGAGATGTGACTTGATGCTACCTGGGGGTATATTTACAAAATGTGATTATGTGTGGCACAGGAAGAGTGCCAATACATTTCTGTCTCTCAGCTAAGGATCAAGCTACACTGGAGCAAAGCCAAGGTAGTCTAGAGTGGCTGCGGGGCCAAACAAGAAACTCAAATGCTGATCCAATGATGCGCTCTCTGTGATTATATCTTTGCTTAGCCTTACAATAAAAGGAAAGCAATCTACTATTGAAGTCTCCATACCCCTATCCCTTTAGATACAACATGTAGAACTGAGGATTTCTAGTTATTTAAATAATATGAGATATACATATGGCAAACTTTGAAAGAACAGAAATTCTAAGGAGGCAGCAGGATATAGTGTATGGATGTTAGCTTCTTTTCCTCTGTGTATTTTTGCATTTCCCTGGTTAGCTGATGGATTTTCCTTTTTCAACTAAATAATTAGCAGATGACACTTGTTACATATTTTCAAAAAATATTTCTGAGGGACATTCCATTTCAGAAGGTGAAAAAAACATAGGTGAGCTAATTTAAGAAAGTAGTTAGATCCCCATAATCTCAGTGCATTCAGGTTGATTCAGTGATTTGTAATCAAATTTTGCCTTTAATGTTGCCAGGCACTGGCAACATCTGCACAGTAATAACCAGTATTAACTGCGATGTGATATGTTTTTTGCATCTTGTACATTTAGGACAAGATCAGTGGATAAAGATGCAAAAATCTTGCAATCATAGTTTAATTTTTTTTTTTTCCTAAATTAGTTAAACACACTAATAGATCAGAGTTTCTACTTTTGCTGGCTATACTGGTAAATTCTAATTATAAATGTCCTTAACAGTTTTAAATCCTTATTTGTCTTAAAACATACAGAAAAAATTACAAGGAGATATGTAAATAGCATAGACGTATAACTCCAAATGTAAAAAAGTACTCTAGGAACAGAGACATAGAAAACCTATTGCTTATTTATCTAGACAGTTCCATTTCTGTGAAAAATCTTTTAATCAGGGTGATAAGCAATCAAGCTTCAATTCAAATATTGCAAATATGTTATAAAAAACATGAAAGATGTTCATTTCATGATAGCATGAAATCTAACTTTTTATTGCTCATTGAAACAACATAAGAGTGAGTGATGTAACAACCAACCATCATTATTAAATGAAAACTAGTTTTTTGTTTCAAACTTAAATTTTATCCTTTACGTCAAGACTTTGATAGCATATTGATAGTTTATTTCTCTGATAGGTTGAATCATGATGAGTTCTCTTTGGAGAACCTTTTATTTTTATAACCCTTATTTTTTATAACCCTTTGGAGATAATGCAGATGCTTTCTTTTAATCCCAAGGGTAAACTGTAATTTATCTTCTATAAAATAGAAAATTTTAATCTGAATGAAAACCAAAAATAATTCAGATGTTGATGATGGGTTGTTTCTTTCTTTGCATACAATGCATGATAAAAAAATCTTCCAATAAATGCATAAAATTAATCCTGTACTGCACTAAGATTTCTTGCTTCAGTGCTGTCTGTGTATAAATATGGAGTCATATTTATAGATGCTTTGATTCTGCTGTAACTACAATAAAAACAATAGAGACTACGACTTGTAAATAAACAGGTAGTCATTTTTTAATGTGTATTCTTGCCACAATCTATCAACTTTAACCAATAATCCATTTCTTGGAGCAGTGCAGGTTCATTTCTCTTCAGGATTCAAAACAAAATTTCCCTCAAAAACACATTTCTCCATTTCAGATTGCATCCCAGAGTGTACTTCTCCATTCTGTGGAGTTTTTGTTAGTGGTGGTAGTGTTTGTTTTTTTTCCTTCATTTTTTTTTTTTTAATAAGTAGTTATAGTTATTCCCTTTTTTTAGTATGAATGAAACATGCCCAAAGTTGTGCCATTTTAAGGAATATCAGCAGAGAGGCCTTTTTTTTTTTTTTTTTTTTTTTTTTTTTTTTTTTTTTTTTGGCAATATGCATTATCCTGCTACTACCAAAAGTACCTACAGAATATCTCTAAATTGCATCTGCAACATGCTTTAAAATTCTTTCTGTTCTGGCTGACTGAACCCAAACAAAATGACGTCTTTCTTAGTCGTTTTACTTTCTGTTGGAACTACTTCAACCTTCTGTATGTATTTTTGAATTTTGGCATAAGGAATGTCTTCTGCTTTTTCTTCTGCTTTTCTATTATCTCTTGTTCTCTTCCGAAAATGGGGAGAGGGGTGACACTCAGAAGGTATATTAAGAGTCCATTTGGGTAGGATTTCTAGCAAGTCACCTAGAACCCACAGAAACTAAAACACAACAGACTAAAGAATATCCTCCCAGCCATGCCTTCTACTTATTTAAAGCATGCGTCTGGGACACAGCTTTAGTCTTCATTGGATTAAAGGCTTAAAAGTCAGATCCTTTGTTTCTTTAGTGAATAACCTAATCCCAGACTAATATGAAAAGTTTGGGGGGAGGACCTGTTTTTCCACCATGTTCATCTCAAATAGTTAACACTACTATATCAAAAGTTCCTAACTCACTTCTGTAAGTCTACAGAGGAATAAATCTCTTCCCATGTACTTAACATAGAAGGGTTGTAACGTACACTTTTACACCATGTGGAACACTTAAAATTTAGGCAAGCCAACATCAAAGTTAATCACATTGGATATTACCCTACCTCATCGTAACTGGTGGCTCAAAGGAGGAAGCTATCATTGGTCTATAAAGTTTGATAGAGTACTTGAAAACATATCCAAATTTTAATATTCTGAAATAGCTGAGTCTCTTTCAATAATCTTACCTTTACATAAATAGCTCAACTAACAGCAAATAAAACTATATTCAAGTACCAGTCAAGCTGCTAATTTGTTAATAGAGCTGTAAGTAATAGAGAGAAGGACCATTTTCAAATCCATCCAGCTGTGTATGTTCTTGTAACATGGCTTAAAAGTGTTTAGGCTTCCAAGTATAACTAATAATAAAGAATATTCTGTATTTTGCAAACTAATTTTTGATTAAATGCTAATGTAATTATAAAAGTTAATAACCTAATGAAATTGGCACAAATTGAAAAAATATTAATATGGAAACCTCACTAATGTATCATCACTTTGATTTTGTGCTATGCACAGGATCCACAGATTCCACTAAATTCTTTACTGCAAATTATTTTACTCTTAATTATCAAAAGTTCAATTTTTATGATACAGGTAACAGGAGAATTGAGAGAAATAGTCTATTTAAAATAGAACACCCCAGGAATTTGTGCATCAAATCCATTTTATTTCAGGCTTAGAGGGGAGAGATTTGACTAAGACTATGGGGAGCAACATTTTGGGTCCAATCTGCTCAGCATAAAACACAACCTGCTGCGTGGCCAAAATGATTGGATACCTTAATCCTCAGGAATAGCAGTAAATGCTTCCTCTGCTGAACTAAATTAGAGAACTTTCTAAGACAAACTATCTTCTGCATATTTAATATTTCATGCTATTAGAAATGCTTTAACCAGCCTTTGAGAAAATCTCTCTGACTCATAGCTTCTTGCAGTAAAATACACAGAAGTAGATGAGTTGCTATGGTGCCTCAATGTTGATGGACAGAACCACTCTTTGGTAGCCTTTAGAAGTATCAGCCTTTCCCTTCAGCTGTATGGAACTAGACACTTTGGACTTCACCAGCAACTGAAACTGAGGCAAAAGTATGTGCCTGTGAGGAATGAACTGACCTTCATCGCTTTCCTCTTAAATGTCATGTTTACTTTGCTCAGATTCTCCCTGGTTTTGCTTAAGATCACATCTCATAACAAGGTCTAACAAATCTAACTTGGTTTTGAATTTGATACTGCTTTGACTATAGACCTGAACTCAGTTGATTACTGGTGAATAATACATCTCCCTAGAGCAGAACAGAATACTGCTGCCTGATGATGATGTAGGCATTGTCTGCTAATTATAGATTTATTCTCTCCTCACTGTCTTACAGAATTGTCTACCTGATTCATCTGTCATTCCCTTCAGTAGAGAAACTGGCATTTTCTTCTTTATGTGAGAATCATAAAATGGCTTGGGTTGGAAGGGACCTTAAAGATCATATCATTCCAAACCCCTGCCATGTGCGGATGTCATCCACTAGATCTGGTTACTCAGGACCGCATCCAACTTGGTCTTGAACACCTCCAGCAATGAGGCATTCACAGTTTCTCTGGGCAATCTAAGATTCATCAAGACCATTTCACCAACAGCTTCTCTTAAGTGTGGTTCTATTTTTTGATGTAGACACTTATCAGCTATTGCCAGTTAGATCACTTTTTACATGAATGAATAGGGTTTATTTACACTACCAAATCCCCTTCGTGAAAATACTGTTGCCTTTTTTTTTTTCATTAAATTATGTTTATTTGTTGTCAGAAATAGGAGGTGTTGTAGGAAAATGAAATAGTTTCCTATGATTCTGTCAGAGTAATTGAAAAAAAATAAATTAATTAATTTCTCTTCATAAATGCCCTGCTGGCTTGAGGAATTGTCTTACCAAATGGACCATAAATCAATATATGGAAAAATTAGTAACTTATATAGATATTCTTACTTGATTTGATAGATTTAAGAGGATGTTTTCAATTTAAACATTTAAGTTATGAAGCATGTCACAGTAATATTTTCCTCAAATCATGCAGCAGGCCTTCTTCCTGGTAATAAAGGTAATAAGGATATCTGAAGGGCTTAATAACTATGCAGAACTGCAGCTGTGATGTTTCTTACACTGACTAAAATGTGAAAATAATACACATTATGGATTCAGTTTCTTTGCACTCAGAGACCTTTTCACTTGGAATTGCAAGAGTTTTTACTGCACCTCACTATAGTTTGAGTTAACTGTACTCTAATATATCTGAATATCCTGCACTGAACTGGAGATGCAATTCAATTTTCATTGGGTAATAAGGGTAAATCCTTTATCACCTTCCTATACATATTAATTATTAAAATACCTTGTTCCCAAAAACAGAGAATTGACCTCAATCACATTCCATGTCATAAATTCTGTATGTGAAGAAAATATATTGCTCAATTAATCAGTCCATAAGATCTGTACATAGCAAGAGTATGGCAATAAATTGTATTTACTTTTAGGTTCTACCTTCTAATTTCACATACAGCATTTTCATAATGTCTGATTTTAATCACATGGATTTGTAAGGTGTCTGAGAATCACAGAAGCTCCAAGCATTGCCAGCTATGCGTGCTTACATTATAATCATACATTACTTAAACCCATTAAGAGTGATTCAGACCACTGTGCAATTTTAGTTCCTTGTATAGCAATCTGGATTAATTCCATTAAAATAATCAGCATGACAAAACAGAACTTATTTTAAATCATCTCATTTGAGACCCTGATTAGTCTCAATAATAAATTAATAGCGGTAAGTATTCCTTTCTTAATTTAACATAGAGGCACAGGAATCTAGACATTGGGAAAGCTTTTAACCCTGTCAGAATAAGGTACCAATGACATCATATAATTTGAGTGTTTCTGACTGTACAAATCCTTAAATGATGAACTGACAATAAGAACTCTTAGCTTTCAGATGAGCCCAACTTACAATTTTTCAAAAAGTTTCTTTTCTCTATTGGTAGTTGTAGACTTGAACATCGAATTAAAAAAAAATAGAAAAATAAAAAAATAAAAACTTAATTAGGAGCACAGCTCCAGTACATTTTAAGTGGGACATTTAGTTCTATTGTGCTTAACGCCATAAAAAATGTCAAAACATGTCAACCTCAAAGGGTACCCATTTTAAAGCTTCTGTTTTAATGATAAATAATGATCTGAGAATGCAAATTTTGTACTCAGTGAAATAATAGAGAGGTGTCAGCTTTCTTGAATAAAACATGTAAAATTGTCTGAGATTAATATTAAGTCAAGAGAGTTCTGCATGGATTAATGTCTTAGCAAACTCATAAAATAGCAGGAGCAGACGAATTTTGTAAACAGTTGTTTCCAAAATAATGATTGCCTGAAAGGTTCAAAATTGTCCATGAGAAACCTGACACTTTTTTTGTGTGTGTGTTTGTTTGTTTGTTTGTTTAATGTCCTCTATAGATACTGCTTTCCGTGGAAAAAAAAAATGAGAGGAGAGGAGAGGAGAGGAGAGGAGAGGAGAGGAGAGGAGAGGAGAGGAGAGGAGAGGAGAGGAGAGGAGAGGAGAGGAGAGGAGAGGAGAGGAGAGGAGAGGAGAGGAGAGGAGAGGAGAGGAGAGGAGAGGAGAGGAGAGGAGAGGAGAGGAGAGGAGAGGAGAGGAGAGGAGAGGAGAGGAGAGGAGAGGAGAGGAGGGGAGGGGAGGGGAGAGGAGAGGGGAGGAGGGGAGGGGAGGGGAGGGGAGGGGAGGGGAGGGGAGGGGAGGGGAGGGGAGGGGAGGGGAGGGGAGGGGAGGGGAGGGGAGGGGAGGGGAGGGGAGGGGAGGGGAGGGGAGGGAGGGAGGAAGGAAGGAAGGAAGGAAGGAAGGAAGGAAGGAAGGAAGGAAGGAAGGAAGGAAGGAAGGAAGGAAGGAAGGAAGGAAGGAAGGAAGGAAGGAAGGAAGGAAGGAAGGAAGGAGGGAGGGAGGGAGGGAAGGATGGAGAGGGAGAGAGACAGTGAGTCAGGGGCAAGGAAATGTATTGGTTTTCATGTATGAGACTACAGGCCTTGTTCTGCCCTTACTTTTAAGATTAAGTGAAAGATTCATATTTTAATGGCTGTAAATATATTGTGTTATAGTGTGTGACGTTTGCTAGATATTTATCTCTGGAATTGTTGCAGTGTGTCAATGTAAATACAAATGTATATGTACAGGTAGGCAAAAAAA
Organism: Aythya fuligula; assembly: GCF_009819795.1. Taxonomy (NCBI): domain Eukaryota; kingdom Metazoa; phylum Chordata; class Aves; order Anseriformes; family Anatidae; genus Aythya; species Aythya fuligula. The sequence goes on along the minus strand of NC_045559.1, from coordinate 22,229,553 downwards.
AAAAAAAAGATACTTTACACCACACACTAGCTACAAATCAACTTCACACAGAGAGAATGGGTGTTCATCTATTTGAAACTTCTTTACTGTCAGAGTGGCAGATCACTGAAATAGGTTGCCTAAAGAGGCTGTACACTCTTATTTTCAAAAACTGCCTGGACATAATCCTGTGCAATGTGTGCTAGGTGACCCTGCTTGGCAGGGCTTTTGACTGGATGAAGTCCAGAGGTCCCTTCCAACGTCAGCTATTCTGTGATTCTGTGTCATTCTGTGAAACGCTTTACGTACAATATGAGCATTGACCTTTGTCTTTGGAATTCAAACACAAATTCTGATCTTTACTTCTGAAGTAGAACAACTGAGGAGAGAGACATAGATCAATCTTATGATTCTGTATTTTATTTATGCCCAAGAAATATCATGATAATCACTTTGTCATTCTTTCTTCTTCCCTTCTTCCCGCTTTGCACCCACCCCCCACCCATTTAGAGGAAACTACAGAGAAAAATCTTTTCATTGAAAATGAAAGAAAATAAAAAAAAATACAAATACACACTTTGAAACACCTCCACTATGAATGAACATTCAAGTCCTATTTCTGTTAAATGATGACCATTTCTCATAAAATACTGAGCATGTGCTAGGGTAAAAACTCTTAGAAAGCATCTTATTATTTTGCAAGCAGTCTAAAGAAGTCAAACTATGAGAACATTGGAGAAGGGAGATCTACTGAGTCATTACACAATTACACCATATTGTACATCATCATTTATAAACTTAATTGACAAGAAAAAAATGATTTCAATAATTTTAAACAGTAAACATCAATTCCACATAAAAATTTATTTTTTTTTCTGTATAAAAAAATATAAAAATGTGAGGAAAATATTTCAAATGTGGAATCTCTATAAAAAAAAAAAAAATCCGTAAAGTGACAACATATTTACTTTTTGCCAGAGAAAAACAAAGACAAGTATGAGCATGAAAATTCTGAGATCTCTCAGTATTCTTTAATCAAATAGCTGGAAAGGGCTGGTTATGGTCTACCAGCTGGTAACATCAAGAACCTAAGGAACTAAATGGGCTGTGTCTTGGCTTGGAAATGCTCTGGCTTGGAAGTAAGAGTCTTTATATATTCCTTTTTTTCCTTAAAAAAAGAAAAAAAAAAAAAACCTTTTAATTTCGACATACATAGCTATAGGCTGCTGAATTACTTTAGAGATTTCTTAGAGGTTTCTTTCCATAAGTGAAATTAATGATTAAACTGTCCATTATAACTGAAAAGCAATTGTTTTTAAACACCATGCTTTGATAGCTATTCTAAGAAAAACAAAGGCAATAATAAAATAGAAGATTGCACTCAGTAGTAATTCAAATCTCATGTACAAATAAATTTATTCATTCTTATTATAAATGTAGAACTTCTCTCCCCTTCAAAATCATGCTGAACTGTGAGATTTTCTGTGTTTAACATACAACTGGCAGAAGAATATCCAAGCAGAAGCAAATGTCGTATCAATTACATCAGTGCACTGTGTGCTGGTAGTTATGACCACCCTTCAGTCATGAAGGTGTCATGGAATATTACACAGATGAATCCTTCAGGGGAACAAACCTTCTTTATATTTTGTAAATAAAAATAAACACAGGAAACAAAAATCATCATATTTCAAAGTGATTACTTGTAATCAAAAGCAAAAGCTTTTACTCCAATAAAGAGAAACATGCATGTTTTCTTCCCCTTATGGAGACTGAAAACTCTCCAATAAGACAGTACGATGTCCTTCACAGCACAAGTCAACTTTGTGAGTTGTAACCCACTGAACTCAATGTAGCAACAAAACTCAAATGTTGCAGTTGCATCCATGCATTACTACCTTTGTTAAGGGGGATTATTATCATCTTGAGGCACAGTGACTTATTTCTAAAACACAGAAAACGTTTAAGCATAAGAAAAAAACTTTTTTACTGTGAAGATGCTCAAACATTGAAACTGATTGCTTAGAGAAAATTCTGCAGTATTTTCCATCCTTGGATATATTGAGAACAGGACTGGATGTTGTCCTGAGCAGTCTGATCTAGCCGAACCTGATCTGAGCAGGGGACTGGAGCAGGCAGTCTCCAGGGGTCCCTGCCAACCTCAGCAATACTGTGATCTTGTTATTGTTAGGATAGAAAAATGTTACCTTGAATGGCTGTAAAAGCCCAGGTTTTCCTTTCATGTATCAGTTCACTTTTAAATAATACATTATTAGTGACTTGAACCAAGGACTCGCGTCAAAATTGACACACAGCACTACTGTCAACTCCCACCACACGAGGTCTAGCAACCTGTATATATGTTCACCTCTGTAAACCAAGTCAGACACAGCTACATTGTTTTCCTGAGGAACGGAGACTTGAGATTAATAGGAAAAGGCACGGGATTAAAGACTGTCTTCTGACGATGTCTCCCATTGCATGACCTCAGTGTGTCACCCCAGGGAAATACTGTGACATATGACACACACAGCAAGTTAGCACACCTGTACATAATGTTGACTAACCTCATACAGAGAAGATTTTTTGTATCTCGTGAGACAGAAAGTTAACCTCACAGAAATGTTCCCTTTATTTCCCTCTTTTCCTCTCTTTCAGTAAATCACTTGTTCAAAAACAGGTATTTTTTCATTAGTGTCCAGAATGGTTTATTCCACTCTTTTCATCTCCCCATGTTGTTGCAATAGTTAGAGTCAGCCAGAGAAAACATGACAGGTTTGTATTTCATGACATGACATGAAATACAGCAATCTTTAGGGAGAAAAATGTTTCAAGTAAAAAGTGTATAGCTTATCTTTTTATGTTAAACTTTTATGCTAACCAAACGAAAATAAATCACTTTCTTTATGCTTTACCAACACAGACTAAAAAGAATATGAGCTGGAAATGTAGATAATTATCACTGCAAACCTTACAATATGCTGCCTACCTTTGTCATCATAGCAACATTCCCATTTGCCAGCTACAAACTTTGCTCCAGGTTTTCTTTAATATCCCTAAAGAATCATTTTAAACTCCTTCTGTCTTTATATTCCTGGAGACAGGGATTCCCTATTCACAAAAATTGCATAGAAATAAAAAAGGTTTAGAAGAGGAAAAAAATGTGAACTGCAGCCAATATTCATATAAACCAAATGGTCTGGTACATTACCTAAAGCAAAAAATGCTTCCACTTGGAAGCTAAATTCAAAATGACCTTGTGCTTTTTTCAAAAAGGCTGGCAGCTGAGGTCACTGGAGTGAATTGTGATAGACAGTGCTTCTCTCTATAGTTAGAAGGCATTTCTAGTACGTGAATTACCACCAAGTAGGGAAAAAAAGGAAAACATAGCAAAGCACATTGTTCCACTTCCTTGTAAAATAATGGCAAATATAGCCTAAAACAATTATGGGTTTCATGAAATAATATTTAATGAAGTTTTCAGCAACTTTATTTTACCACCAAATACTTTCTACCCTTTTCAATTCTACATTCATAAATTAAGCCTGTACTTTAACAGTCTCTACTGTTGACAGCACAAGCAACAGTAACTGCATTTCCCCAGCAGGCAGATTCCAGCTGCACAGATTATGTAGCATTGTTTAAAAATATATATTGCAGTTGTGCTAGAGCTGACTAAATCACTGAGCAAAAAAAAAAACAATGACATGGAAAAGAAGCTGGAACTGATAGTAAGTCTTTTAACTGAGATTTAAATATGCAAGCTGAAAGAAATTCCACTCTCTTCACTTCTGTAAGGAAATTGTTAACAGTAATTTCAGAAGAAGCCAATTTTCAAAAGGGTATTTTTTCAATTCATTGTCTTGCAAACACAAGAGCAACCTCTGTCTAAGGATTTTATTCTGTCAATAGGACTGCATGAGTCCTCAACTTGTTTCAATAATAGCAGCTTTTCACTGAAATATTTTGATCAACAGATTCTTATTTTTAACATCTGTCTCTTGTGGGAGCAACTTAATGTTAAGAGGAAAAATACACTTGGGATTTCAAAGCAGGTGGAAAAACTCACAGTTCTGACTAAATGAGAACTGCTTCTAATCCTGTGTTTTCCACTGTGCCTTGAAGTATCCTATATATAGAAGAAAACACATCTTGTCACTTCTGAAACATTTAAAGAAGACAAAAAAAAAGAGCACATGTAACTTACCATTAAAGTTTACTGCCCGGATATACGTAAGTAGTTCTTTACCATCAATTGTGCTCATCCTTGGGCATAGACCAATATATCCTGGACAGAGATCTTTGTGCATGTTGTGTAGTGCATAGGCCATGGAATATACTGCATCAATTACAAACTGAACTTTTCCTTCTTGCTCATAGGCTGAATCTCTTGCAATTCTTTCTAAGCCTAAGACAGAAAGAGAAAAAGTCTGTTTACTTCAATATGTATGCATGTGTTTGTGCACATGTGAGCAAAAATTCACAGAAGAACATAAATGATTACAGTTAGATAGATAGGTAAAGTTAGGACTCAGCTATCCATCACCTAAATAAACAAGACAAGGGAAAATATAGCCATCTGGTTTTGCCTCTAATCCTTTTACGTTGTGCCAGGTATATAAACATTATGTTGAGTCCCAGGCTGGGAAACAGGACAGAACATTTCATTACATGAATAAGAAATATATATATATATATATATGCACTTCCACAAGCCAGTAGAAATACAGTTTGCAACTTATTGACTTTCGTTCAACAACTGTTTATTGTTATTTATAGGACACTTCTACAGCAGCTTGACATTCTGTTTCAGATAAATTTAAGGCTACCTTGATTTTTATCTACGTCTATTGCTTGATAAACATTATTTAAACATGTCAGGACAAAAAAGCTGAATGTTTGCCAAGTGATGTGGCCATCTGTCTCCATATTGAAAAGTGCTTATTCTTAGACTTTTTCACTGTATTTGTTAGTGAATTATGCTTCACATTGAAAGCCATGTACTGTTTGTTCTTTTCTACAGGGACATTTTTCCTACAGAGGGAATACAGAGAAAATCAATACATTATGAGATTTTGATTCTACAGGGATTTCCCACATTAATCATCTACCTCCAAATCCAGAGATATCTTTTATGTTCACGGGTGATATTACTAAGTGGAAAAGTTAAAATTAAAGTTCAGAAAAATTATGTTTTAGGCACAACAACCAACCATGTCCTCTGTGGGAATACAGGCATTGATTTCTAAGGCACAGAATTTTCTTTTACAAGGGGAAAGAGGGATTTACGGATCTTGACATGAAATCTGTCCTGCTAAAGTCTACACCCAAGTTCCCATTGACTCGGGGAGCAAAAGACTAAAACCAAGGTTATCTACTAGATAACAGATTCATTCAGTGTAAAACTAATCCATTCATATTATTTGAAACTAAAAATATAAAAATTAACCAAAATTTTATGCACCATTTCTTTAATATTCTTTACCTTATTTTTTGTTTTTATTTCAAAACAGTGTTTTATCAATTCATGATATTAATGTTGATGTATCCAAATTTTGCAAATTTGCATTCCATATGACTGCAAATTTACTGTATGCAAGATCTTTCTTTAGAAAAAATACGCAAGTTCATATGACATGGGAAAAGAATCAGGGACTCTATTCAGAGCCTTCTGTTTGCTTGCTGTACTTCAATGCCACTGTATCACATTACAATGGTAACATATGAACAAATCTGTAATCTGACAATCAGCAGTGTTCAATGTTTTAAAATATCCCTGGGCACTGGGAGCAATAAATAGAACTAAAAAATTATGACAGGCTTTTATTTCTCCTTAGGGAGAGAAATAAAAATGTATTTAGGGATTAAAGGAAGAAAAAGAAGAAAATAAAACAAACAAACAAACAAAAAAAAAACCATGCCTGCTTCTTGAAAAGGTACTGACTGTTACTGACCATGAGAGTAAAGCACATAACTTTGTGACTTATTACAAATAACTCAACTAACACTTTTCAAAGTGTTCTATCTAATGATTGGCAAATGATTAGTAAATTGTGCAACACTACTGCAACCAAGCAAACAGAAAACTTTTCCTTGCACATGCTGAAAATTACATAGTTTCTTGAAATGCATTACCTAGACATGAAAGAGGATATTAAGGATGTAAGAGATGTGGCTTAATTAGATTGCAACTTTATTAACTTATTTCATTTGTGAACTAGCTTCCAACTGTAATTGATGGGTACTGCTTAGGAGCCCTCCCTTAATTGTTCCTGTCTGGTTAAGACAGGAATCAAGACGGTATGCCGGCCAGTCAAGGAGTGAAGGGCAAGTTTTACAGAACTGCTGCAGGCACACAGCAGTCAATAACCTGCATTTTTTCCTGAGAGCTTCCACATCCTCTAGATGTGATGGTCAGGACAGGAAATGTTTGAAGGAGACATAACTCTTTCTATTTCCAAGCCAAATGTAATTCTCCTCACACATCAGACAGACGGATGTGTATGTTGAAGGGTGAAAGGTTGGTGAAAGATAGAATGAAATCCTTTTCTATAATAAATGCTAAGTCATAATGCCATAAAAGCAGCAAACACTTGTGCAAATAAATTGTACTAAGTAGTACAGAATTACAAAAGAAAACAAAGGAAGGAAGGAAGGAAGGAAGGAAGGAAGGAAGGAAGGAAGGAAGGAAGGAAGGAAGGAAGGAAGGAAGGAAGGAAAGAAAGAAAGAAAGAAAGAAAGAAAGAAAGAAAGAAAGAAAGAAAGAAAGAAAGAAAGAAAGAAAGAAAGAAAGAAAGAAAGAAAGAAAGAAAGAAAGAAAATATATATATAGTCTCCTCTGTTACACTGTACTTTAAGCACACACTGGATTTCTATAAATTTCTTCCACAGTTTCTTTCACCTTTACTCTTCAGGAATATGTAAATATGTGATCAGAAACTAATTTATCATATAAATTCCAGATTTAAAAAGATTATAAATTAATTTATTACCACTGCGTGTCTTTCCTTAATTATGAAGGGGTGAACAACATCACAAAATTTTTAAAACTAATTTTTAAAACTTTTAAAACTATAAAACCCAGAAGACAATAGAAGTCTCTGCTTTCCATAAGAGAAAAAAATAAATAAATAAATAAAAACTGAATTACACGTTCTTTCTTCTTGAAGTTTCTCTCCATTTTCTCTTTCCAGAATTCTCAAATGTTGAAAACATTAATTTATAAAGATGACAAGAACTCATCAACTTAAATCTGATTAAATCTGATTATATTACACTGTCCTAAATAAACATTAATGCATAATTGTAAAATGTTTCATATTGTCTGAATCATAAATATATTCATCTACTACAAAGATAATATTACATGTTTGGAAGACATGATTATCATTTGTCTTCAGATTGTATATGAAGTAATAATAGCTTCATTTATATCTTGACACTGAGCTCAGCAAGGCATACTTTTACACACATGGCTGACTTGAAATAATAAAACAATATGTATCTCATAACAGAAATGTTTTAATGCTTCCTTAATGATCACTTCAATTTCTCATCCTACAGTTTTTATTCCATAAAATATTGCTTAGGCTATGTCATTACCAAAAAGACTGTGAAGATTTTTAAAACTCTTGAACCCAGGCTCTTCATACCTGCTTGGTCTGACAGTGTGCCAAGACCTGAGACAAGAACTGGGCTCATGCCATCCTTCCCTTCTCTGATTTCCATACAAAGGAAATCCAGATAAATATGTCATGGTATTTTCCAGCAGGTCTTCCAATCCAGATGTTGAATAGTGCAAGCTTGTGGGGAATCACAGCAAGATGTTAAGACTTTCTCTGACCAATGGGGAAAATACACGTGTACTAATGTTATCATCTTGGGCTACAGAAGAGCTAGGAAGAAATGTATCACAAGCCCAGGAAAAGTGTCAGCCGTTCCTGACTGCCTTTAGTTGGAATCTTTTCATGAACCCCAGAGACCAAAAATGTACAAGCCTGTATAAGGTTGCCATAACTACTCTTGCACTTCCTGAGCGAGAGTGACAAACTGGACTGTAGCAGGAAATATTGTTGGCACACTTTCTAACTGTTTCCCCTTTGTATCTCTGTATCTCTGCAGGGATAAGAGTGTTTTCTGTTCGGGATGGTGGAGCTCAGCTATAGCAGGAAAAGATAAGGAACATAAGTTGAGACATGGATGAGGTAGATAAGGGGCTGTGGCCAGGGATTATCATTTGTGAGGGAAAGAGAAGCAGGTGACATTGTCCTACCCCAAGTAGGATGTTGGAATCAAGAGACTTTGGGTAACATACCCAAGAGAAATGAGGCCTTCACAACAATAAATTAAAATGTATCTTAATTAAAAACTTAACAATGCAATACAGTAAGTAAATTAAGATTAATGTAATATAGCTAAGGTAATGAATTCATACATGGGTGATGATACCACCTGTATGATATAAGTGAAGCAACCAAAACTTGTCATTGATCTCACCAACAGGTGACTGCTGTGGGATATATGTTACACAATTCACCTATATTTTAGAAACTGTCTTCTTAATGATAATCTCAGGGTGTATGTAGATTAAATTTCTGTGCACATGTCCATGGCAACAAGAGTACAGAGCAAACTGTTTATTATTTTCTGGTCTATATAGATAGATAAAAATCTAGATAAGGCAAATGGATATACTTGTTTCATAATTTGTGATACAGGGAAATTTAATAAATTACTTTATTTATCAACTACATAGCTTCGGGAAATACCCAGTTCATCTTACATTTTTGACCAATCCCATGCTGTCTTGCCAACATGTCTGTTTCCAATTTGCATTATTGAAGCAATTTGTGTAAAAATGCAACTGACATTATCTCTCATATTTATTTCTATATTTTCAAGAATCCATCCTATATATATAGTTAAAAATATTATGTCACTTGAAGACCGAATATTAATATCAAAGACCTTGTATACAACAGCTAGTTAGAGCTCCAGGCTTGAACAATGGGGTGCAGGGTTTGAAAAAGGTTTTGTGTACTGGACAGTTTGGAGAAACAGGAGTGGGGGCCAGCTTAGAAGAACAGATGTCAGTGCTAAGCAGGTGCAGTGTGCATGGGACTAGGATACTAATCTCTGGAAATAAAAAAAAAAAAAAAAAAAAAAAGACAGGGTAATCATCAGGTTCCAAGCTTAGAAAGGTAGTGCAAAAAATAGGAACACATAACTAGAGCTCCACTTGGGAAATAGGATGTTTCAATGTGTTATCTTGATTTCCTAATCTTTAGTCAACAGATGGAAACATTCCTCTTTGAAATCTATCAGCAACACATTTTTCAATTTGAGCCACCTTGATTTCTATCATTTTAAGGTTCTTATTCAAAATCAACATTCAGTGTTTACAGAACTGTATGCAGAAACCATTACTTTTATTAATCAACTTTAAAATATTTATTTTCATTTCTCACTGTTTATTGGGATCTATACTAAACACAGATATAAATATAATCTACACTAAATCCATGAAAACATCCAGCCAGCTGTTTGAAAACTCACATGAAAGTTTTAGAAAATTCCTGTTAAAAAACTCTCATCTTCAGTTCTTGCAATGTGTCTTTCACTTAGTTAAAATGAAAATTACTTTATCATCATCATCTGGTAGTGTTATAGCATTTATTTCACTAACCTAATAATATTAATATAATACTTGCGATTTCTTGTGCCACTTTTGATACATCTAACAATGGATAAATATTCAACATCTGCTTGAAAACCTCATGTGAGAAACACTGCTGACTATAGATTCAATTTATACTATTTCAACCTAATTATTGCTATGTTTGTTATTTATTGATGTATGTACTCTTAGGGTTGGTAATTTCTGGTAAAATCTGTGATTATCTAGGAAAAAAAAATAAAAACTTTTATAAACAAAACAAAACAAGGCTTGTATGTCTTCTCCTTCAGTTAGAGGACAGCAATATGAATACCTGCCTTAGCAGTGATAGAAATCCTACTGCAGAAGGGATAGAGTCTCCTAACTATGGATTCGTCACCAACAAGGAAAAATCCCTTTCCAAGAGTTTGTATTCCTCCTGCCTTTCCACATTCCCATCTATTCTTCTTTCATCCTGTCCCCTCTCATACGTGCTGAGTGGCAAATCCACTTTTTTAGGGACTGTGTTGCCATTAAGGGGAGAAAGATCTGTGGGGGTAATAGTGTGAGGACAAGTAATGTTGGAGGATGGAGCGATAATAAAAATGATTTGTGAAAATGATAATAGGCAAAATGGTTACCTGTGAAAAATCTATTCTGCTAGTTACCATTTACCTGCATTTGTTATATATGCTCGAGTGTAATTACTGTATAAAGGCCATTGATGCATCTGTGCAACTCTTGGTTGTTATTTTTGTTTTGTTTTGTTTTCCCCTAACTTACGTGTTTACAAGTTTGGATCTTACATATCTATTAACATTTCATCAGTTTGCAGTTATAATTCACATTTTTCACTCACAGCTAAATTATTTATCTCATTTACTTGGCTCACAAAACAGTTTCAGTTAAGCTGTACTTGGAAGCAAGCAAAATCAAAGATAAATATTATTGTGTTGGGATTGATCTTTCTCTGCATGTCAATCACTGTCACAGCTAAATCACTAGCACTTTTAAGTAGGCTCCCACCACTCTTTAGCTCAGGCATGAAAGTTCTCTATCTGTCAGAATTTGTTAGAACTTCCCATCTTTGCAGCTAGTTTTTCCTCAGAAAGTTGTCATCTATAAATATTAGCCATTTTAGCAGTCTCAGCAGGAAGCACTATGGTGCTCCCATTGCAGTCTTCCCTGATTATTCAGTTGCTTTCCTTACACATTGTAGAGAGTTTGCTTTCTTGGAACAAATAATGCAATAGAGATCGTTAGCTTCAGTTACTGAAATTTCAGGGGGTGATGTACTTTTACAATGAAGGAGTTGAGCTTTCTAGTAGCCACATGGTAACAGTGATGCTTGTTCTGTACATAAGTTAGTCCACAGAGAGCCCCATAAAACTTTTCTGTAATAGTATAATGTCAGTTTAGAAAGCAATTCAGAGAGGAAGCTAAGGATTATATCAGTTTTCTTTCTTAGCCATTCCAAAAAGAAAATTGAGGATGCATAGGCAATGATAGTTAAATGATGCAGTTTGACTGTCCATTCTTCAACAACTAACAGAAGAGGTTTTGTGAATTGGTACCTGATGCAATTTTGGAAGGGTTATACTTTATGCCAACTCACCAGAATATATATATAGCAAGACCAATTAGTAAAGGTCTGAAAAAACAAATTAAAACAAAACAGTTTTTCAACCCAAGAGGAATGTGGAGATTTTAAAATAGATCCTACGCAGAACTGGGCTGAAACTTCATACTTTCAGAAAACAATGCAAACAGAATAGCCAAAATAATACTTCAGGTGAGTGAACATGTTTTAATAATTTTCACTTTTACTTCGCTTTAAATGGAAAACTGGATTTTTTGTTTGTCTGGTTCTTTAAATGGAGGACTTAAAAAAAAAAAAATTAAAAAAATTCCCTGCACACAAACATTTTTCATTGGAAATACCATAACATTTTTCCTGACCTTCACAGTAAATCAGATTTTTTTTTTCAGCATTACACTTCTAAAAATGCACAATAGTATACATCAAAGTTGAATTAAACCATAATTCTGGTCACTTTTCTTTTTCTCTCTTTTTGTTCCCACAGCTATATGTGACATTTACTTTCTAAGTGTTTTCACTCAGAAAAAAACAAATCAAGTTGCATTGCTCATTTTGGTGCTTTGAGTCACTAACAACACTTTAAATATTCTTATCAGAGTGAAAAAAAATACACAAAACCCTCTTCTAGTTATTGCTTTCTCGTTGCTTAATTAAATGTCATTGAAATACTGTTTAAAAATTTGGTTAGCACAGGCATTCAGAACTCTCATACATGTAAAACTTCAGTCTACGACATCTACCAGCATCAGTATTGTGTACAACAGTGTCTTGATGATCCAAGATTTGCTCTGCTGTTAGGCTAAGCAGTACTGACTACATTCAAATAATGATATGACACTGTTGGAAATGGTTTCCACCAATCTAAGAACCATGAAACATATGTAAAAGATGCATCAAAAATATGGTGGGATAAGTAATCTCTCCTTCAGGTCCAACAAGCAATATCAGTGGAACTGGTCACATAGGAATATATTATTTAGTGAGGACAAAACTCAAAGCTATGTATAACATTACAAAAAGTTTTATTACTACGTTATCAACTGACTGCTGCTTTGAAACTTGCAGGCAGAGCATTATCAGTGTTACTGCCAGAAGATACTTGTCCTCGAAAAATGGTGCTCTGGCAGATCTCCATTCACTGGTTCACTTTCTGGTGGCAATATATCTGACAACCTGAGAGCACATACCTGTTCCAGAAATACCTACAGCCAAAAAAAAAAAAAGACACTGCAGGAATTTGAATAAAAGGGAAAGAGAGAGAATTGGGGCATTAAGAGAGGATCCACAGCAATTAATAAATCTGATATTATAGTATGTTTTGTTAGCTTTTCTCGAAGTTTTATGTCAGACAGAAAATTACTGTCAGATTTTGCAAAACTATTTATCATTCGTTCAATGCATATAAGGAAGAAATTTTTCATGATGAAGATGGTGAGACACTGGAACAGGTTTTCCAGAGATGCTGTGGATGTTCCATTATGGGAAGCATTACAAATCGGGTTGGATGGGTTTTTGAGCAACCTAATCTACTGAAAGATATCCCCGTCAGTAAGCAGGGGTGTTGGACTTTATTATTTAAGTGTTCCTTCCAATCCAAACCATTCTTTGATTCTATGATTTTTCAGATTTCCTAAATATTTATACAATTATTAAATGTAACTCAAATCCCATCTTGCTTCATCTGTTTTTATTTTAGGATGGACACTAAAGTATCTCATGTCTCAGATTTCCTTGTGTCTTATACCCTTATAAGTTTATGTTTTATATTATAGCATTTACAAGTGTTAGTGATCCACTGCTTCTTACATTCTTTTTTTTGTATTTCCAGATTTAGTATGTATTAAAGTAATAGAGTTTATTTGATTTTATGTTGGACTATTTGATTCTATGTTGGCATTGGACTTTTTTAACCCTTTAGTTGTATATATTGTACATTACATATGAAAATACAAATTTAATGCATTGTCTTCAATTAAAATAATGCCAAACATAAGATTGCTGCTCTTTGTTTTACATATATCTATATATCAGTACATATTTACAAAAATAAAAAATAAAATAATAACAATCAGCTGCAAATGTGAAGCCATGAGCTAATTGTCATTCTCTAAATTCTACAGAAACAGGGATTTTTAGCCTCAGAAGTTGTCAGTTTGTAAATGAGGCATGTTATTTGTCTGATTTTTGTACAGGAAAAAAATGGTTTAAATTATATCATAAAATTATGTGTTTGACATAATTAAAGCATGTCACAAATTTAATCTGACCTTTCTAAATTAAATAATATGAAGATAAAGGAGAAAACTTGCTTACTATTTGCTAACACAGAGATCTAAGAACTACTTCATCAAAGATATATTTTAAAAGTTATTCAAATTTTAAGTTTCAAAGTCAGCTCAACTTTTGTGACTTTACTTTGAATTTCTCTACCCATAAATATAAATGTTTTCACTAATAATAGCAAATAAAATAAGATAATAAAATGGAAGCATTTGACAGTCCCCATACAACTTGATCTTCTCTAAAGTCTACAAAAATTTGCCACTGTTGTATATCCTGTTCATTTGATAACTGGGATCTAAAGATATGCTCAGGAATTTCAGTACTGCTCCTTGGTAGCCTAGAACACTCTTTCAGTAGGTACAATCTATCAAGCATGAATACAAATTTTCTGAGAAATCACCAATCCCAGAATAGGGTCAGAACACCAGTGAGTGTTAGCACAAGCAGACAAGCAAATATTTTGCTGAATTTCTCTAATTAAAAGGGGGCAAAAAAATCATGGAAAAATCATGGTGAGAATGTAGAAAGAACCTACATATTCTAACATAGATTACCCATGTGAATTTCTAACTATGGTAAGAAATTGCTATGAAATAGTCCAGGAACATAGGTGGAAATAACTGATATTATTCTAAAACCCCATAGATGTACGCACTTCTAATGCAGACTTCAGTGTATAACTACAAAGCCTAAGCAATAGCTATCAGCTTCAGAAAGGTTTCAGTACAAGCAACTGTTGTCTGTTAGCATTTAATCTCAGAGGACCTAAGGTGCGTAGCAACAGTATGTATAAAAATCCTTTCCTCTGCTTATTGACTGCGAGAGCTGTTAAGTTTAAACTTCAGACTATAAACTCTTGGGACTTTTGTCCTCAGGAGTATTATTTTTAGTTACAAACTTGATTGAGACCTTGCTTAGAAGAGGCCTTCCTTGTCATTGGAAAGTATTTGCTGGAAGCATAAACAGCCATAAAGGTATCTAAGCACATTGGTTTCTTAAGTATCTATGGTCACTATTTGATTTGACTCTTTTCAGAGACAAAAGGGTTAAGTTACAACAAGACTTGACCAAAAAAGTTGCAACATCTGAACTAGTTATATTAATGACTATGGACTGGATGTTTAGTTTCTCACTTCTGTGAGAAATTCTGCAAAAGTAGACTAATTCAGACTGCAAACAGTTCATAGTCAGCTATTTAACAAAGACAGCATCAGCTTGAGATGTTATTATGCCCTTTTCATTATCCATTGGTTGGCTTGTTATTAATCTGTGAGTAGGAATGCAGGCCTTCGCAGCTGAGCTGATGGAAAGAGCTTCATGTGGGGGCCTCTCCTCTGATTTACAGAAATTTAGGCTGAATGATCTGCCCCTACATCAAATAAGGTCCATATGTGATGGCTGCTCTGGTTTGGTTTGAACTCTGCAAGCTAAGGGGCATCTCATCAGGGCCATTTCTGCAATATCTGATGCATTGTGTATGCAGAGAATTTAAACAAAGGTTCGGAATGTATTGTGAATATCCACTTGCACTAAGTGGTTCAATGTAATGATTTCACATCGAGTAACAGATAATATTTGTTCATTAGCTTGTGGTGTTTCCTTACAGTTAGTTGCTTAGATAGGGATGCATCTCATGCAATCTTAGTGATCTGGTAATTCATTGTCTAGCCTAAAAAAAGCTTTTTTTACTTCCAAAAAGAGGTAGGAAACCCCTGACTATAATTCATCTCAACCCCTCTGAAAAAGGAAGCATCTAAGGAAATGGTCCTTAAAAAAAAGTGCCCACCTGAACTGATTTGTTCTTGTGTGATTATTTATTTAACTCTTAAAACAAATATTAGGCAACATAAATCCCATACCCCTAAAAAACACGTCTTTCACTAATGTTGAATTTAAACAGCAGTTCAATGAAAAATATCCCTTTTGTCAAGACACAAAACTCAGTAAACTCACTGTGGTGTCTGGCATTTCCATTGAGAATGGTTTCTCCTCCATTGTTTAGCTTCTTGTCCACATACACTTTCCTCCCTCCCAGGTGTTTCTCACTTAACTGAAGGTCTGAGATTCTCGCAGCTGCCAGCTCACACATCCCACTCCTGTTCATACTTGGTGGTCTGGGCTTGTATTATTTTCCTTTGCTTACTCTGTCAACAGCACAATGCTCTTTAACATTTTCTTCAAGGTCTGTGAGACAACTATGTAGTCCTCAGAGGAAGCCTAATGCTAGTATCTCCCACAGTGTCTTGTATGCTGTCTACTGTTCAGTCTGCTGCTATGAGGATAGAGACTTAGAACCATCAGAACAAAAATGCAGTTGTGCTTATGTTTTCTCACAATGTCTGCAAGGATTGAGTTTAGATATGAAAGAATACAGAGCATTTGGTTTAGCTCACAGGACTGCATGTTACTACCTAGGAGACTATCATGAGAAAGGATTTCAAGACAAATGCAATGAAAACCAATGTAAAATGAAAATAAACATAATAAAAGATATAATAATTTCACTTTGAGTTATTACTGGGTTTATACATGTATTCACAGCAGAAAACATCCAAGAGGAAATTTTTGTAGCTGGACAAAATAGAACTAGTCATGATGGAGTTCCCATGTGGAATTAGAGGGTGTTTCTTTCAGGAAGAAACAGCGGGAGGATTTTTTCAACTGCAACCAAAAAGGAAGAGAAAGAAAGAATGCTTTTCATGACAAAAGGACAGCTACCAATTTAAGCATGTGAAAAGATCCAATAGCAACTTTTTACAATATTAAAAGCTGAAGAAAATGTTGTATTAACTTTTCCATTTGCCCTATCCAATGTCTCTTCCTGCTGTGTCCCATTTTAATGATACCATCATATTGCAGGAAGTAGGGCATGAGGAGTAAAAGAAATAGTTGATTTCAGTGGTGTGACCAGTAGAAAAAAAAAATAGTAGAATGTAAAAGAATATTAAATACTTTTTTCTTTCCATTTTTCACTTTTCTTTAAGAAAAAAAATATTGGTCAGAATGGGAAATGTGGATTCAAGATCTCTAAATTGCTATAGACTATGCTATTATAATGCATTACTGTTGAAGTAAACCTATGTTCTTTACTAGCGATGGTGAAATACCACTTTCTTTTCTAAATGAGCAAACTTGTAGACAACAGATGATACATAAGATTTTCAACAGGTGAAAAACTGCAAATGAAAATCTGTAATTTCCTCATTGTTCCAATTAAAGGTATTTTTCAGGTCTTTATAAAAATAAAAGCACCATAAATTAGAACTAAGCAGCCAGTTAATAGACTGCTTGATTTCATGATCAGGACATGGACAATTTGCTTCTGTAAGGGATTTCAGTCTAAAACAGGAAGACACTTTACGCACAAATACTACATTCCCACAACCTAGAAGATTGCTAGTTCTTTAAGCGCAAACTAATTAGAACTGATTGGCTTCATTTCTAAATTAGGGACATTAGGGGGTTTCCTCCTTTAGCAGGTTTTTTGCACACACTCCATTGGCAGCATTCTTATAGCTGCATATATTCTGTCTTCAACAGGGCAAAACTGTGACAAAACTTGAAGAAAAGTTCCCTGGTAGAAGTGCTGTCCCTTTCAGATACAGTGAATCAATTTGTTCTACTTGCTTCCTGTGTTTGAATCAGAGCAATTATCAACAAACAGTGATGCAGAGGGAAGGAAAAGGCTTATCTGGAGATAGTATTTCAGAGGTGGTGTGTAGAAGATATGCTGTCAGAGCTTCTTCAGCAACTTTGAGCATTATCATGCCTGAGACATACTAAATGAGACAGTGCTGAACAAGATGCTCATGACTAAGCAAAAGACAACATCCAGAAAAATATAAAGACCTCCCCATACAGTTCAATTTAGGCTTCTAATATTAAAAGTAGCTAAAAACATTCTTGATTGCATAAACACCTTTACACCCTTAAACTTTATGAAAGTGCCTGAAGTTCTATTATTTCACACAGCTAAAAACAGGGCCATCTTGAGGGTCTGAGGGCCTTTCTCTTCTGCCCAGGGCCATCTAGAATTAATGGTACAAACAATTTGAATTTCTCACAGAGGATAAATCCAACAAATACATCTGAATACACCAAAGTCACACTGAGTTTAGCCATCAGACACTCATCTTTTCCTTAAAAGTCTTCGTGATTAAACATTTTCTCAGGAATCATAGAATCATAGAATATCTGAGTTTGAAGGAACCCACAAGGATCACTGAGTCCAACTCCTGATCACACAAAAAAATAAAAATAAAAAAATCAGACCTTGTGTCTGAGAATGTTGACCAAACGCTTCTTGAACTCTGGCAGGCTCGGTGCCATGACCACTGTCCTGGGGAGCCTGTCTCAGTGCCCGACCACCCTCTGGGTGCAGAACCTTTCTCTAACCCCCAGCCTGACCCTCCCCTGTCCCAGCTCCATGCCGTTCCCTCAGGTCCTGTCGCTGTCCCCAGAGAGCAGAGCTCAGCGTCTGCCCCTCCGCTCCCCTCATGAGGGAGCTGCAGGCCGCCATGAGACCTCCCCTCAGCCTGCTCTGCTCTGGGCTGAGCAAACCCAGGGACCTCAGCTAATTTTCATGTCTTGTCCTCTGGACCCTTTACCATCTTTGTTGCCCTATTAAATCCCTCCTGTAGGTGCCAGTATGCTAGTAAAAATAACATAATAAATATGCACAGTACTGTTGAAGCATAAGCTTTCTCTTGATGAGATATAGTCAGATTGTCACATTTTACTACTTATATCAGCGAAAACCCTAGCATTAATTGTTATGAGCAAAGTGAGGCTTCAGACTTGCAATTCACTGCACATTGTGTTATAACTATATTCTGATCCCAAAGTTGTGGGTTTTTTTTCATCAGTTATTTCTACTGATAATATGCACCCCCAAAAAAAGTAAATGTTTAGTATTTTTTACTCATCACTGTAACCTTGAGAAAGTGTGAACCTGCTTGGTTGTTCTCAGGCACTCTGAAATAAAATAAAAAATATTCTGACTTTTGTGCTTAAAGAAAAAAAATGTGATAGCCATTATAATATCATAAACCTATTGTAGTAACTTAAAGCTGGTCAAAAGTCATTTTTCACCCAATCTTGAACAAAATTGAAATATTCTCATCTACTTTTTTTTACAATGCATTTTACAGTTGTAGGTATACTTTTGGAGAAATCAAAACTCCTCCACAGAATGCTACTATCTTGTTCCAATTTACCAAGTGGAGTTTGATCTCATCTTACCAGGGCTATTTCATTTTCCCTTATTCTTATAACTTGTATCATAACCTTTTACTTACAGACTGAAGACAAAAGCCTCAAAATCATTAGTGTTTCACCAGTATATTAGATGCACAAATTTATTCTTGAGCCTCTCCATCTTAATAATCTTAATATATTTATATCTTAGTCCATATTTAAATATAGCCCCTCTGTATACAAATAATCTGGGGAAAGCTCAACAGAGAGGCAGCAAGAGGTTTAGGAAGCTAGAGCACTTGGCCTGTGAGGAGATGAGCTTTTTCAGCCTTGAGAAGACACAGCTCAAGCTGCATGAGGAGCAGTTCTCAGTGCCTACAAGGAGATGGAACCAAGATCTTCTCTAGAGTGGTGTGAGGACAAAAAACATTTGGAATAAATTGAAATGAGAGATTTAGACTGATATAACCTTTTTCCCATGAGGATCATCTGGCAGAAAGGACTTCCTGCGGTCCTTTCCAATCTGAACTGTCATATGATCCAACCCAGATGTCACTGCACAAAAAGGTTCCAATGGAATTCAGTTGGTTAAGGACAATTTACAGCCCCTCCAATTTTGCTTCAAAATCTGGTGTAACATGAGAATACCAGAGGGGTAGTGATAAGAATTTTATTATTTAAGACATATTGCACTATTTTCTGTTACAGTAAACTGGTTCCTTACTTAACAGTAGACTCAGTCTGACATTCTCTATTTTCATTTAATTGAAGAGAGGGCACCTGGAGGGATAGACATTCAAACGTGACCTAGATCATTTAACTCAGAGAAGCTGTAGTCAGCCTCTTATTTTAACATTCTCCAGTCTTATGGGTATGTACACTTAGTTACCCTAAATTACTTAGTAATACATAATAGCCAATATGTAATTCACAGAATGAGTATCACTGTAAACAATGTAAACAATATTTTTAAATTTCTGTTTCCCAAAAGCTATGTTAAAACCTAAACTGGATATAATGATATTCAGAAAGAGAACAAGAAAGGAATGATAGTGAAACAGAGTAACAGAGTAATTACTATTCAGGATATAGAAGAACAGAGACTTTTTTCTAGCTGTAATCAGTGTATAATTATGGCCCCACAAACAAGGCAACACATAAAGAAATAACTAGAAACTAGTAGCTTGCTCTATGCTATAAATCCGTGGAATCTTCAGGCTTTTTATCTTCATTGCCATTAGAGACAATTGTAAATCTGCATTTTCTAGGCTTCAGCTCTCTTCATCAGTAGCACCATCCAGATGTACATGTTAATGTTCTGTAGAAGCCAGTTTAGTTAAAAAAAATAAAAAAGTGTCATGGAGAATGACAAATAAACGTTTACTTCCTCATTTATTTATTTTAAAGAAAGCAATGCATGATGGGCAAGTGGTTCCCTCTTTTGTGCATGAGAAATAATGCAATAACAAACCAAACATAAAACATTTTTCACAAGATTAAATAATGAATACACATCACAGCTGGCCTACAAGGCATCAAGTTATCATCTGTTATGATTTCAACTTCTTTATGAATTGAGTTAAGCAAAAACTTGTCAAACAAAGAAATACAGGGACTTCATCAGCCTCTCCCACAGATTAGAATGTTTTCAGAATTCTACTTTTTCCTTTAATTTATATGTATTATTTGGTTGGAACACTGAAGAAAAAAAAGTGAAATATTAGTGAAGGCTAAGTGGTGCCATTACACACTGATTAGTGAAGGTCTTGCCAATAACTATTGCCAAACCAGATAACTGCTGAAAGATTATTTGCTTTTCTGGAATTTTGGGAATACATCAATTAATTTATCTTCATTAGTTACTATCTGTATTCACCATACAATTAAGTGAACATAATGTATTCCACATAAACAGTATTAAAACTGGATGTTTTGGTGATTGGGTGAAAACAGGGTGAAATTGGTTTTATTACACATTTTTTAATTGCTGTAATAATTTTATTCTTATAAATGCAAAGATATAAAAATACAAATGGCACTATCATCTGTTACAGTAGACCAATTCATTCTCAAAAGTGATTTAAAAAAATCAAAATTAAATGTACACAATATATACGCACACACTGAGTGAATAATACATATTTAATTATTTCTTTACTTTTTTCTCTTTTTCTTGCCTGGGAGGAATATATACTTTATTAAAGCTTCAGAGTCTGTGACCAATACCTTCACTATGTGTTCTTGGTGGGAATTATTTTATAAAGCAGATTATTTATCTCATAAGAAATCTCTCACAGATCGATGAAACAGCTTTACATAAAGAGGAACTGCAGAATCTGGCCTATATTTCATATTATTTGGCTGAGAACTTAATGGAAATAACTCTGGATTTGTTATTTGCTCATAAAAAGCAACTCATAAAGTTGTCCATGATAAGGACTGTCAGTAAGGAAGGGAAAAAATAAGAATCTTTGGAAAGCTGCACTAGAAACTGTGACATACCAGTGAGAAAAGCTAGTTCAAGAAAGCTAACTGAGAGAAAACAACATGTTCTTCCAACTGTTTAGGAAAAAAAATAAATGAATTTTTGTTACCCCAGAGTAGGATAACCTTCCCACAGTAAGAGAAGAAGGAAAGAGAAAAAGAGAAATCATGCAGAGCCCTGAAAAATAAGGCTTGCTCTTAATATTTTCACCTGAGGATGGAAAGAATGTTAACAGCATTTGCTGTAACTACATCTAACTTCACTCATTTGTTAGTTGATGTCACTGTTTCTTGTCACTCTCATGGGATCTGGCAGAAACTAGCCTGGCTCTCCCATTTGTTGTGTAGGGGAGGGTCATGGCAAAGTCTCCAAATTGTAACTAACTTTGCCTAACTCAAGTTTGGCCCTGTCTTGCCCATGCTTCATTCATAAAGTTTTCAGACTGAAATGTACAGAATCATTGAAGAAAGTTGGTTAAATAGGAGTAATAGTAGCATCGTGGTTTATGTTTATATGTATATATATATATATTCAAAATATATTCCTACTATGAACTGCAAGTGAACTTCTAGAATTGGTCTGGTTTCAGTGAAACACTAACAAAGGTCTTACGAAGAGATATACAATATAAAAATAAAAATACCGCACAAGGACTTGTATCTCGTCACACAGAAGTCTCCCTGAGTGTTATCAATAAACATACCTTGCTGATTCCTTTTCAAGATTAGACTTCCAAGGTTATTTTCTGACCAAGGAGACTGCTCAAAGACTGTTGTATTGTTTGCTAAGCCAAAAACAAAGGCTAAATGGTAACAACATGCCAGTAAAGGATAGCTATGGCTGAGGAGGCCTTCTCTGAAACACAGACTTGATATATAGATGGGAGCTACGACAGATAGATCAATGGTATTCCTAATAGTCTTGTTAGTACATTCATGCTCTTATTAGTATGTAACTGCTTTGTGTATTCATCTTGCCTGGATGGGACTGAAGCAAGTCTACTTTTCTTATCCAGGTCTTCTCAATTGCTAACTCAAAAGTAATTACATTTATCACTAGATGGACCTGACAGTCCTGATGTCACCAGAATATTGGTAGCATTTAATTTCAGCACCTCTCAGAATCTCCTTTGGCAACATTGTGTATACAATGAATAAAGTGAATGACAAGACTCACTTTTTTTTTTTTTTTTTTTTTTTAAGTCTCCACACCTGAGAGCTGTTGCTGAAACAATTCAATATGTAAAACAGGAAATACAATAACAAGTGGTTTGAATTCTAGCATCCCTGACTCTTCTTAAAAAGCTATAATCTTTCTTTGATGAGCTGATTTATTTTTTTTTAATTCTTTTATATAAAACTTTTGTTCCAGTTCAAGGCAGATTCATGCTGGCATACAACCACCACAAAAGCTATGGTGTTTATTATCATAGATAGCAATATATCTTATTATTATAAGCACAGTTATAAGCATTATTAGCATAAATAATAATATAAATTGCAAATCTGTTGTGTGTTGTCCTTCTGATGCTAGGAAAGCAGCACATTAAAGTGACCACTTCTGCGATCAGGAGACACAAACACTTCATCAAGGAACAGTTTTGGAACATCCCTTTGCTCTACTGCTGTTTAACTGCATTAAGTTCACAGACAAGCACTGCCCTTATAATTCATTAGAGCACAGACTCTCAAAAGAGGAAGTCTGTTTAGTCTATCTCTATCATTGTAATGACAGTAGAAACACAAAATAGCCTGTGGCTCTGGGTGAGTTAATTATCTACTACTTTTTTTTTTTTTTTCCTGGGACACTGTCTTGAAGTACTAACACATTAACCTTGTAGACTGTTCTCTTAGACCTTCTGCACAGCTTGAGATTACTACTAGTCTCAACTGGTTAGTGTCAATTTTCCTGCTCTCCGGGGTTACTCAGGTCATTCTTCAGTGCTTGGAAGATTAATTTTCCTCTTAGGGACAGGGTAAGTTAAAGTGTACAAACACTTAAATTAAGTGATGGAACATACTCTGAATAGAGAAAAACCTAAGCAAGACAAATCTGTTATTTGTCCCAATGAAACTGAAATTCTATCAGTGAACAAGACCTTTTTTTCCAGTACAGTATTTATTCATACCTACTCTGAAAGTATATCCAAAATATCACTTTTAATGAAAAGGACTAGGACTCTCCAACAATATACTTTGGTTTGCCAGTACCATAAAGGTCATACAAGTTCATTTACATTTAAATATGATATAAATATATTTTTGTATATATACATATATATAATAAATAGATCATATTTATATTTGACACAGAGTGAATCTTCACCTGTATTTATGTTTACTTTGAAAACCATTATATAACTATCCTTGTAGTATAATGCAAATACAAATGCAGTATACATTTAGCAGAATATTTTAAGTACAATACAGACACTAAAATGCTAAATGTACAATTTGCCAACTGATTGAATGTTGTAATTTCAGCTTTTACTTTCCACTGCCTTTGGACAATGGAACTAAATTCAACAAATTTACATTTTGCTTATTGGCATGAACACTATCCTATTGAAAGCAATATTGATTCAACCCATTTGAGTTGTTGCCATGTAGTTTCATTGGAAACAGGATGTAATTTTTTTTTATTTTCAGTTCTGAAGAATTGCTGCTTTTTTTTTTTTTTGTCTTTGAGTTGCTATGTTTTAATAATACTCTTCTTAATTAAATTGAAACTTTTGTAAGAAAAATATAACCTATTACTGTCATGAAATCAGTATCTTTTATGAGCAGAAGCCTACACACAGCGTCATTTCAGATTCCTCCCCTTTTTTGAATTTAAGAGCATGTTTCTTGATACTAATGTCTAAATCATTGATAACTGACTAGCATCTGAGGCAAATGCTTTTAGATCACTATACAGTCTACAGAATGCTGTTCTACATCAAAAGCCACCAGCTTTGTGAACCTGTCGCAGAAGAATTTCTTCAATCTGACCTCAAGGCACAAAAGAAGAAAGTGACAAGCTCCTGAAAGATACGGACAGTGGTTCTCATTATGCCCTAGTAAAAGGCATCTGTCTTTGCAAAATTTAAAGATTCTGCTTCCAAGCTCTCACAGCACATATCTGTCCTACAGTTTCTGGGAAATACAATAAAACTGGTGCCATCTTTCAGTAAAATTCAAGTTTTTTAAGTTACCTCGTGAAATTTGATCCCAAAGTAGTCTAGTTCTGGAATGAGCAAAAACTGGTCTTTACTAGGAAGAAGTTGTGAAAATCAAATTTATGAAAGTTTCAGTCATACCTAAGTACTACCTGGCATCTAAATTAAACTCTATCAAAATCACAACCAACCTAGTATAGTTGCTTTGCAATGCATTAAGCCATATAGCTGGAAATCTGACAGAAACACAGAAGATATGCATAACAGTAGCCACTAACCATTTGTTTCAGATAATTACTGTGTGTAATAGAATTATAAGCCTTTAGGAACACTCCCATAAAATTATTAACTTCCCAAGATGCTCGTATTTCTGCTTTAGGTGACTTTCTTTTCACCTCTGTTATAACATTTCACAGCCCCTAGCTCAATGCTGCTGTTAGGAGGAGACCAATTCAGTTGGGTCTTTAGTCTATGGTTGAATGTGAAGGCTTAGTAGGGCAAACAGATAAGTCTCTTTCACTGTATGTAGCTCCATAACTCTAATACTTTGATAACACATTGCTGAAATTTGAATATTTGCATTTGATTTCCATTACAATATATGGAAGACTAAGATGTCTGGGTCACCACAGCAAGTTTACACAGGTCTGTATTGATATAGCTGGACAGGCAGACAGACATACAGATAAGCATTCACACACACACAAATAGAGGTTCAAAGCAGGAGATGGATTTAATTCACCTAAAAGCACTTAAAACCACCCCCATTTTATAAATAGTAGCTGAAGATTTTCAAAGTTTTTTTCTTTTTTTTTTTTTTTTATATGGAATATATTTATCTGATTTTTTTTTTTTTCATCTGCAAAAAGATCATATTAAGATCTTTAATTTCTCTATGAAGGATTCCAGTCTGAGAAGATGATTTCAATTGTACAAATTTTATATCTAAAATAGTATTATTGAAGTATATTTCTTCTACATTCATATTAGTAAACAAAGCAGGGCTGGGTTTGTAGCTTAAGCACAGTGCAGTTTTCTGTACTGCTACATTTTTAACCTGGGCTGATGATACCTGGTCCTGTTGGCACCACACACTGTCAGGATGCAGCCATCCGTTTATGACAGGGTGACAAAGTTAAGCTATGACTGATGATTTCTGGCTGGATGGGACCTACTGATGCCACCTCTCTCTTCTACTTGCACTGCTTGATGGCTGCAGGATGGCAGCAGCAGCAGGGCAGCTCCCGCTGCTCCCCAACAGCTGAACCCAGATATATCCTTACCTATCTTACACTAATGCCATCCCCACCAACAGGGGGAACAGAATAAATAAATAAATAAATAAATAAATAAATAAAGCTACCTGCCTGCTATTTGTTTACACCATTCAAACAACCCTTCACAAGAGAGAAATTGCCTTTCAGAAACAAGGCATTTGGAAAGAGCAGTGATATGATTTCCTCTCTCTACACAGCCTGTTCTCGCAGATTTTATTTTAACTAAAGTACCTTTCAGAAAGGAGGACCGCGTCAGTACTGGAATTCCTGAACTGATTTACTAGCTATGCTTTACCTAGCCTTTGTATGACACAGTTCTAACATCTTCACTAAAATAAACAGCAAGCTCGGTCATTTACATGCCTTATTGCTGCTAACCCATTCAATCAGCAGTTTGTTCAGCTAGTATTGAAATATTTCTGAAATGCCTTCAGCTTTAACTCCTCCAAATCTTTTGATGATATTTTGTGGGGATATTATTTCTCTGGTCCAGAAAGAAAAAGATAAAAAAGAAAGGTGAGGTGTTCTATTCTCTTAGAGAAATTTCCAATTATTAAGTGCTCAGAGTAGCACTAATATTTGCAGGACTCTAACATCTTTCACTCCATTCTAAAGTAAAACTTTTTTCTCATTAAAATACAATGAGTACCTTTTACATCCTCCAAGACTTCTTATTGGTCATAAAATAAGTTGAGTTTAAAAATAATGAGCTACTGATGTAGGATTAATGCTTGATTATCTTTATGAAGTTGATAATAGTGACTTTTACAAAGATTTGCCAGAATTAATGGGCCATACGAAACTGACACAGAAAGGGCAGTCATTGCTCAATTATTTTCATTAGAAGCACTTTTTTTTTTTTTAATGGTGGTGCTCATGATAGAAGGTGTCATATCTTTTTCAGATAAAATTATTGTAAGACACTATGCTTCATTTACGCTTGAGATTTGGAAAATATGACTGTCAAAACCAAATAATTTTGGTTCTTTCTCATTTATACCACAGCAATGATTTATTTATTTAAACAGAATCACATATTTGAGAGCTCATGATGGGAACATGAATGCAAAAGGATTTTGAATTTAGAGACAGAAGACAATATAATTATATGAACTGCACACAGCAGTATCTATTTATCTGTATTTCCTGCTGCTTGAAAATGAATCGAAGTTACAATGTAAATAAACCAGTGTTTGGCTTTTTAAGACTAGAATGAGAATGACAAAAATGTATAGATTTCAGTAACACAGGACTAAGTATATCCACTCTATCCAATCAGAAGTCCTAATACAGATTGTTCTTCAGCATCACTGGTATGGCTGCTTGAAATCCACCCATCTTTACTCAATAAGACTATTATACTCATTACTGGGTTTGATTCATCTCAAGTTCACAGCCAAAAAAAGACACTTATGGAAAGTAATCACAGCTTTCTCTGTTTCACTACCTCTGTAGACGTAGATAGACTTAAACATAATACAGAAAGCAGTGAAGTGAAGACCAGGAAAAGTGGAGACTATTTTGACTTCTGGTTTCAGCAGTCACAAATCCTCCATGGTATCTGGCATACCCTCAGAATAACCCATCTTCCTCCCTCATAAGCAAATTTCTGTTCAATTCAGGGGTCTAGATTAAATTAGCCATGGTAATAGTCGTAATAAACAAATGTGTGTGTATATACATACATATATATGTATATATTTCAATTCTATTTCTCCCTTAACTCTCCCAGAGAAATAAGGTCTCTCAGTAGGAGAACAATCTCATTAACCTGACTTTTCACAAGAGGATTTTCTGTAACGTTTCCAGCCCTGTAAAAGTCAATATAATTGTTACAAATGGGTTGAGCACTAAGTGTATGGCTTTCTAGTGCACTGACCTGTTGTATTTTTTCATTCCTTTCCTCCTTATATCATATTCACATCCTGCATTACTTATTCTTCAGGCTGACAGAAATTACTACACATTTTTTTTACTAAAAAAAAAAAAAAAAAAGGTTGGATCACCACTATCTGAGGTAGTCTCATAAACCCCATTATGTCTGTCTTGGCCTTTAAGAAGCACTGGTCTGGTGAAATTAAGAAATTCCTGCTGTTTTCCAGATGTTTTGGCAATTGGAGAATCAGAACTACTCTGGTTACACTTCCTCTTCCTCAGGTGTTCCCCCCAACTGAGGTACAACTATCACAGTGGCATCCTAAGGATTCTGTAAAAAAGGAGTCAGTCAAACTGAATTTATGGCTGCTTTATGTTGCAGAGCAATGATGGAGCCTGAGGCAGACAGCAGTTCTTGCAAGAATCTCTAGTGCCATCTATTTAGTTTTGATAGAGGAAGAAATAAGCTCAGCCACACTTAACTAAATTACACTGAACACTGATACGTGAATATGGTGTCAGAGTTAAATGAAGTGCTATTTGGAGATAATATTCTCTTCCATTGCAAAGACCCAGAGTTAATCAAAACAGTTAACTAAGCTATTAACCATACTGAACATTCCAACTAGTATTGTTTATTACTCTTCCCAAAAGAGTTTCTCATTTTTCTGTGATAAAGGAAGAAAGAAGACATTATCTTAAGTGTGGCAAGTGAAAATTATGATGATCCTAGAACAGTCTCTAAGGCGTGTGTAGGAGAGTTAATAGTAAAGGAATTACAGACAGTAGATATGTTGGCACCAAATGTGTCAGCTTTACACCACTCAAGAGGGTGGGCTGTAGAGCAGCGCTGGAATTGTCTTTTTCAACATAGAATAATACAATTTCTCACCCTTTTTTTTTTTTTAAACAGAATACTAAGCAAAAGTGCTTTCCTCACTGATATTTCATATTTGATTAATAGACAGAAAGTAAAATGTGGTAGCTCATGTCCTGACTTACTCTAAGAAGCATAAATAAAGGTCTCTATTTCTATCAAATGTCATTTATTATCATCAATTACATATTTATTAAAGTTCTGTACAGACCTTCAAATTCTTTAGTAAGCATGCAGCAATCATCCAGACCCATCTGGGTGTAAACATCACTATATTTGAATGATGCTCAGCATATGTGCAACATGGCAAGGCTGTCTGGAGTTTTGCTACCACACCTTTTGAATGTTCACATCTCTGCCAAATTAGAATTGCACCCAACACTAGTATCTGTAGAGGACATCTGTGTTCACTATTTATTTTTTCTTGAGCTAATGCAGGACTGGTTTTTTAAGTTTCCTTAAGGGATGATTCAATTTCAATTTTATTGTTACTGTTGTTGTGGTATAATGCTGTAACATGACCTTGTGCTGATACAGAAGCTGAAGTTATTTAGGGCACAAAATACTATATTTTGAAACATATCTTGGGAACACAGGGTAATTCTAAGCATCTTCCAACCTTGTTAGCAGCTCCAGTTCTGCACCTTTTCTTTTATTTTTTAATCAAAGTAAACATCAAAAAAGATGCTTCATAAACCAAATTGAAACACAGTCCTTCTCCACCAAGCATCTCATCAATCACCAAAGTCCAAAGGTAAGGACTAGAGGAAAATGGTGGAACCAGCCCCACAGTTTTGTTTTTCTACTCAAGAATCTCTACCATCAAACTACTTTGGTGTGATAGTTGGTTTTTTCCATTCATATAGACTGGTATCTGTAAAACTACATGTAGTTTTACTAAAGCCTCATAACCAGTCATTCTATTGAGAATCAGATAATCAAACCTAAATACAGCTCCAAAAATTTCAGCCATCAACTACCGAGGTATCAAGGTATGATTTTAAATGTGTCTGTTCTCCTTCACGAAGAATGTAAATTGTAGGTTCTGCAGCAATGGATGGAAATAAAAGTTGAAAAGACTGAGTCACAACAAAGGAGTTGAAAGTTGAATTGCTGGGTATATATTTTTTTTATAAATATGACAAAAGAAAAGGAATCTTGATAACTTACATCATGAATCTAGCCTGCTCCTCTGAGCATTAGTCTCTATCTATCATTTCAGTGATAAAGCCATAGCAAGCAATTTATTATATCACCTGTATATTACTATGTAAGATCGTAAGTTCAATCATCAAAGCAAAAGGGAACAAAGGTAAAAAGGTAAAAACACAAGGTCCAGGAAATGGAAATGATGATAATTTGCAGGGGGGGAAAAAAAAAAAAAAAAAAAATTAATCTGAAAAAAAAGATGGCTCTGGTTAAATCCTGAAAGTTGCAGTGCCTGAAAGTCAAATTAGTAGGGTTGTCACAAATACCCTTGACACTGGGTAGCAGTAGCACTAATACCAAAGTACTTTGCATTTAGGAATGCAAAATTATAAGACTTAATCTTCAATAAAGAAGAATAGTTGTGTGTGTGTGTGTTGTAACTCATCACTGTGTGCTGTAACCCTCTGTGTAATTTTATGAGTCAAGTTCTATGCCCAAAGAAGTATGACAGTTTTAAAAACTTCTGGATGAAAAAAGGTAAACATCATCACATCAAGTCCAGAAGGCATTCTGCTAAAATTTAAGACTGTCTCAGTGAAACTGGCAGACTACTGACAATCCTTAGCCTTTTCTACACGCCAGCCTATATAAAAATAAAACAAAGTGGTATTTTTTGCACAGATTATACATTGGCACCCAGCAAGCAGTACCTGAAGACACACTGATGATAGCTAGCTGCGCAGAATGCATCAGGCTGGACCACTTGGGGAAAAATCTGCCAGTCACTTTATAGGAGAGAGAGATGGAATGAAAAAAAGACATTAGCAGGATGCCAAAAAGGGGGAGAGAGAATGAGAAAAGAGGGCAGTGAGTGATGGACAGTGGCAAAAGTAGTGGAGAAAGGAAGAAGAAATGGAATTATACTTCAAGGATGAACAGAAAATAGATTAGCAGCAAGCAGAAAGCTGATAGCAGGGCAAAATCAAGTACCATGGTTCCAGATGTTGTTTTGGCTTACAAATCTGCGTCAGAGATCAAATGATATGAATACTGCCATTCTGATTTACATGCCTATTTGAACCAAGGAAAAATACAATGTCCTCCTTTTAGAATGACTCTTCACATATTACAGTCTCATTTATAATGTTAATTTGTTATCTTTAAGATTACAGTATTGTTTTGAAGTTCCAGACAACATTAGAACTTAAAACTAACCCAAAATAGTAAGATTCACGTACAAAACCAAACCAAAACAACAAACAAACAAACAAACAAACAAAAGATATAGTAATCTCAGAAAGAGAGGCATCCCTTTGCAAAACCTTAGATGTCTAGCAGAACACTGAGCCTCCCTTATACGCCCACACTCATGCTCAGAAAGGGGAATTTATGTTGTCTTAAGTATTTAACAACTTCCACATAAAAATGCACAGGAACTACAAAAAGCCAGCTGTCAGCAGCACCAGTAGCCAATTACGAAAGGCTGAGTGCAGGAATGAACCAGAGCTGCCCATTGGCATCTTCCATTTTGGCTCATCCTAGCTTCCTCCTCAAGGCTATCTTCTAAAACTGTTCTTTTGTTTCAACACCTGGTGGTGGTGCTGTTGCTCCTTTCTATGCAGTAGCTTACTCTGTCCAGGTCTTACCTTGGATGTGGAAAACCCCGACTTTATTACCTAGCAAACAGTACTGCAGTGGTGTTGTTACACTCTCCCAACTTCACCGTGGGTTGTTAGCTCTGGTGTCCCTGTCCACGACTTTACTGCACTTCACAGGCATGTAAAGAAATTACACCACTGTGCTAAACACCTTAAAACTCTGATGAAAAACGGTAGCTCTTGTTCTGTAGAAAATACAGCTTAAATAAATAAAAATAAATAAGTAAGAATAGAGTGAGAGCAGAAAATCATTGAACTGACAAGAAGTGCTGGAGAAAAAGAAAGCAGATCTGAATTCAGGACAGTGTCTTATCTATTTGCTCAGGCAGCATTTCAGAGAGGAGTTTCACAGATATTACTAGTCCTGTTTAGTTCAGAGGAGTAATCTTGTTCATTTATGTGACCACAGAGATCACAGAAATATATGTCTGTAAATATCCCTCAATCTGCTATGTGTGTGTTTATAAACAGGAATTGTCGATAACAATATCAATGTGAAGGTGGTTGCTACATCTTAAAGATTCTTGCCAGCCCTAAGCACCACATAGTTTCTGTAAAACATTACTGATCAGATTTTCTAGCATTTTATAAGACAACTAAATTCTAAGGAAAGACATCTGTTCCTTTGATGTATTGTTTATGATTAGTATCAGGTACGCATCATGGTAGATGAAAAGCTTGCTTCAAACGTAAAAAATAAATGGTGCAGGCTGAAAAAAAGTCAAGTCACAGCAACAAGAAAATGTAAAATGAAAAAGTGGCAAGGCTATGTAAACTTCTCAGAATCCTGTTAATTATTTAATCTTATTTAAAAACAACGACAACAACAAAAGGTCCTGATTAGAGAAGTCTCATTTAAAAGATCTTGTATTTTTGAGCTGAAGGGTAGACAATTAAAACCTATGAACAAAGATGAATTAAGCACTAACAAGGGCTTTTTCAAGGTTTGCAAATCAGCCACATGTCAAAATAGAGCTATCCCATAAAAGAAAAAGTAAACACCATTACAAACAAAAATAAAAATCAGGCAGGATCAGATCAACACTTATGTGCTATAGGTCTGATATTAAGGTCTGATATTAGGGCACCAGCTTTTGGAATAGCATAATGAGGTTACAGTCCTAAACTTCATTTAAAAGCCTTCAGAGGGTGGGAGAAAGGAACAGGGAGACAAAAGAGCTTAAAAACAGAAATGAAGTGCAATTAATGTCTGTCCAAGTCTGCAGATAGCTCCAATGGATGTAAACTGACAACACTGCTGCACTGAAATGACCCATCACAGAAAGGAAGAACAGAATCACACTCAAGATGAGACACAAGGTAAATGAAGTTGGAGACGAGTTTTGGTGTTGTCCTATATTATTTAAGATACTGGATTCTGTTCTCTAATTGTCATTTGCTGACTTAAGTATCATTTAGCATATCACATCTCTCTTCCTGTTTCTGAGTAACAGATGCATTTAGAAATGCTATACTTAGTGATCTTGCTTTTGAAGCACATTTCTCCCCCCCTCATCTCCCCCTTCTTTTTCTTTTCCAGTGCACATATATACTACATTCACAACGTATGGAGTCCTCAAACTTTAATAAAATCCAGTAGAAAGAATGCCAGTTGGGTAGAGTGAAGGAAAACCAAAAACTAGGGTGAAGGGGAGATAAAAAGTTCATACAGCTAAAGGAAATAAAACCAGGAGAATATGACAAGCGGGAGGAGAAAAAAAAATAAAATCATAGCTTTCAAAATGCGCAATGTCAAGACAAAACAGCAAGCAGCAGATGCGGGAGTAGCATCATCATCAGGGACCGATGCAGTGGTGATCTGAATGGAGTAGCTAAATACCTGCACCATTGCACCTGAGCATGAATGCAAGTCTTGGATGTGGCAGTGTTAATGGAAAGAAAGGAACCACATCCCTCTCTATTAGTTGCATCCATAAATCCATGTTTGTGCAGTGACATCCTTCCTCGTTCTGAACATAGAGCATGGAAAAGCATTTGATCTGACCTCGCAGCAACTATACATCTGTGTCAGGGCAATTCCTTCCTAAACTGATCTGTACAGAGACATCCCTTCTCTGCATTATCATTTCATGATTATTATTATATTTTTTTTAATCTGGATAAAGTACCTAAAAACGAATAAGGAAATATATTTAATCCATTTGTCACCAAAATAGACATTGTATCTCTAATGACAAAAATCTTGCAGGCTGTCTGCTCCCATATTTCATAAATGAAAAAGTAAATGAGCATCGCCCATTCCTAAAGTTCATGGTGCTTTTGATTTCATGCATTTGAATGTGATTACTACACTAGGATTCACTTCTAGATGCAGACAGATATCTAAAAGTCTTGAACTTCGGTGTGTCCGTATGAGTGAGATATCTTACTTCCCTTTAAGTCATGTGAAATCTGGCCAATCAGGTCAAAGGAGTTTAATAAGCTTCTCAGATCACCCTAAAATAAAGGCATCTGCATTCATTGAGTTGAATAACCCTCCAGACTTTTCATTAGTTCTGTTGACTACAGAGAATATCTAAATTTAGGTGTCTGAATCTGGAACTGGATCTCACTTCCGGATCTCAATTCAGTTGCGCCCACATAGGAATAGTGGCTCCAGCTGCCACTCCAGAAGGGGGACATGTTACTCTAGTCAGCTATGTACACTGACACTGAGCATCTTAAATAACCTGTGCCTGGATAACTTAACTGATTGACTTAAGTGCAAAAATAGATGCTTGTTCTATCTGATTTTGCAATAAATTATAAAGCAAAAATGTATAGTTTAAGGATTTGCCTCCATAAGTTGTTTTTAGAGACTTCAGACCTAGCCATACATCCTGAGCTTCACTCAGGCTTTGGAGAAATATAAAACTTGATCTCACTGACCTCATCCTGATATCACTTGAAAAGTTATGCAGGGTTGTCAGAGAAACTCTCTCTGCAAGGTAGGTGGGATGCGAAGAAGCAACTGTGTGAATGTATTTCTCACAGTCTTCCTAAATGGCCTTTTACTGTCTGGAGAGTTGTGAATTGTAGGAATGATTCAACTTTCTATCAGAAATACTTCCTCTGAAACCTTCTAGGATTGCATTTGCCTTTTTTCAAAGCCTGAACACATCAGTAATTCACAACCGTTCTTCAACAGAATAATAAATCCAACCTTCCATCTCTGTTTCTTCTATGGGATGAACTCTTACTCTAGAGTACATATGCTTGCTAGCTTTTTATTAACAATCTCTATTAATTCACATTCCAGGTCTATTTAAATTTTAGAGTCACAGAATCATTCAGGTTGGAAAAGACCTCTAAGATCATCTAGTCCAACATTTAACCTTGTACTAAAGTCCACCACTAAGCCAAGTACACCCATTTTCTTGAAGACCTCCAGGGACGATGACTCAACCACTAACGTGGACAGCCTATTCCAATGCTGCACAACTCTTTCAGGAAAGGAATTTCTCCTAATATTCAACCAACCTACTTCTCACCCTCCCTCCCCCAGCTTGAGGCCATTTCTTATCTTATCACTTGGTGCTTGGTAGACAAGACCAAACCCCGCCTCACTATAGCCTCCTTTAAGCTACTTGTACAACACAATAAGGTCTCCCCTGATTTCTCAGGAACATTTAGTTTTTGTTGTTGTTGTTGTTTGTTTTTTTATATAAGGTGCCCATCTTCCTTCAGATTGGTAATGCCTCACAGGTGTGCTTTATTACTCGATTTCCTTGACAAAATTTTCACCTTTGTGGCCACAGATGCAATGAGATGGGCTATAGGGCCAATATTTGAAAAATCCTGTTAGTCATCTATCCATACATTACTTTGAATACAACAACTCCTCCTCCTCCTTTAGCCATTTATATTAGTCTTATAATATGGTTACATTTTATTATTACAATTTTTACAGCTCTTATTTATACTCACATTCTCCATTTTAAACTCATGATTTATCCTCTAGCACTGTGTTAAAACCTGTACTGACACCCACAAAGATGAGATCAACTACGATTTCTTGATTTAGGGGGAAAAAAGAAGAGAGAAAAAGAAACACCTTCTTGTCGAAGCTCTTCCATCATCTTTAACAACTTAATCAACTGCAATCTAAGCAAGAAATAGACAATGACTTTACAGCAGTGGTTCACTGGGCACCTCATTGACTTCTGTGAATCATTCTGTTCCTTTCCAGTGTTTGCCTACACAGTCTAGGTCTGGACAAAGAACAGATTTTAATACAGGTGTTAAAACAAATATATATATATAAAATATATGTTGCTGGGCTAACAGATTACAAGGAAGTCGCATAGCAAAAGAAACTAGAAATATATGTCTGTCACAAATTTTGGTAAAAATTATCCAAATGGCAAACATTTCACAGACTGTGTGATATTTATTTTTTTCTTTTTGATATATCAGCCACATATCAAAACATTGACATTAATAATATCACAATAGTATTTATCCTTGAAATTATTAGCTTTGAAGTGAGAAATGACATAGTAAGCAAACAAGTATTATTACAAAATTTCTGGAATTTCATATGCAAAATTTTGTACTCTTCTTTTTTCTGTCTATTAGGTCATGATGCAAAAAGTTACACTTGAGAAGGATAAAACTTTTAAATGATAGTTGGCAAAAATAGAAGCTCTGTGAACTCTGAAACAACCAAAGCAAAATCAATTCTTATTGGATGACATCTCTGATAATTTCTAGTCTTATGTGTCAGAGAAAGAAACAAAAAAATACAATTTCAAAGGATATCTGTTTTGTTTTTTGCAGAGCTGTCTTTTGGAGAAAACATGCTTTAATCTGTCTGGTTGGCTCTTCTGCAAAACATTCCTCAGACAACTCACACTAATGAATGAAATCATATTATATGGGATGAAACTAACGGAATGATAAAACTACTGAAAAGTCCAAAGAAGAAATAATCTTTAAGCTGTTTCTAAATAGTGTGCTATGATCACAACTTTATTCTTTATCATTCAGAACTTGATTCACAAAGGGGAAGTCATGCTTGACCAACCTGATAACCTCCTAAGATAAAAGGTTACCTGCTCAGTAGACAATGGGAGAGCTGTGGATATTGTCCACATATAATTCACTAAGGCTTTCAACACTGTCTCCCATCAAACCTTCATAGAAAAGCTGCTAAAGTATGGGTTGGATGAGCATACAGTGAGACAAAATGAAAACTGCCTAAAAGGTTCAGAGGGTGGTGACTAATGTTCTGAAGGCTAATTGGAGGCCAGTAACTTGTGGTGCAGCCTCCAGGGTCAATATTGGATCCAAAATTCTTCAACATTAATGATCTGAATGATGGGGCAGAACCTACCTTGGGCAAGATCATTGTTGACAAAAGACCCAGAAGACTGGCTGATAATCAAAGGGTTGTGCTGCCACCCAGAGGGACCTTGACATGTTGGTGGGAACCTCATGAAGTTCAACAAAGGAAAGTGCAAAGTCCTTCACCTGAAGAAGAACCATGCACCAGGGAGTGCATGAGCCAGGAGCAACAAGAAAATTGAAAAAAATAATAATAATAATAATAAAAAAATATATATATATATATATTCTCTTTGTTCAAGAGAGTGATGGAGACAATGTTATAGATGAAAAAACAAAACAAAACAAAAAATAATATTTATAAATTAGATTCTATGATCTGAGTGCCTGCATTTACAGGGAGTTTACCCATGAGACCTCTTCTAGAGCTTCTCTTACATAGCTATTTTTTAAGATTGTTAAGAGCAACTGACAACTACTTTCTTACCACAAAACAGGAACTCCCATGGACATAGAGAAAAAAAGTAATATTTTACCATAATGTAGTATCATTGCATTTGATGTATATTTTTGTATTTCTAAATAGTAAAAACATCACATCATTTGTGAAGAAAGAAGTGATGAACAATAGCTTTGTTCATAATTATATCCATATAGCTTCCAACTTATAAAAGCAGAAAATATTCAACATCAGGGCTCAACGCATGAGAAAGTGAATGGAACAGCCTATTTTAAAGTATAAGTTTCTACCAGTATGCTTTTCCAAATCTCTTGTCTTAGGTAGGTTTGCCAAGCTTTTCCAATAGAAACATTTTTCCATGGGTTACTTACTATATGAGATCAGTGCACGCTTCCCAAAGAAATCTGTGAATAATGCCAGGCAAAAGTAGTAAGACAAGCATATTTTAAAATTTTGATTTGGGTATTTCAACAGACTTTCAGTTCAATTACCTCATTTTCTTGTAACCACATATGAGCAGGATTCTACAGTCTAATTCTCTCTCCCATGATGTGTTGTAACCACATAAGTGACAAGATATGCAAACTCTGCTTATTCAGCTAAAAAGAATATGATGATGTCCAATTAGGGACCATATGAATATTGGAACTGAGATACACTTTTATACCAGTACAAGTAGAAGGCACCTAGAAATGCATTCCAATGGGAAGACATAAAGCAACCTCAAAACAAAATATTTCTTGTTAATAACATAATACTACCATTTTCTCACACATACTCCTGCCCAAACCACTCTGGATATTTTGATGATTGGAGAAACAGTAACCTGCAGCAACCATTCATGTCTGCCTGCCCTCTCCCTCTTTATATCAGCAGACATAAGTAAGGGCTGGGACCTTGCCTGAGAGCAGAGGTTGGGGCTGGCAGCACACTGCTGTAGTGTCAGAAAAATATTCCTGGCTGCAATCTCTGCTTGCATATGGACACATCACCTCAAATGATTCACATGGCCTGGGGAACAAGCACATGATGATTTGGGAAGCATCCTATCTGGAAAATGAAGGTCTTAAGGAGACTCAAACAAGCTGCTCACAGCACTCATGCATGCACAGACAGCTCTCACTCACAGACTTGTGTTTACTCCTTCAAACACAGGTGCACAGCATTGCATCAAAATCCTATTTTTCTGCTAACCTGAGATGGAAAAACAGAGGTTTCCCACACAGGATTTGACAGAGAAATCTTTAATTGTACTCCTGTCTTTACCTATGAAGGATTATTCAGTCTTGTAATGACAGGCCTATATTCAAATTCATTATTACGACTTACCAAAAGAAAATAAATTAAATCATCAGTAGGAGCTCACAACAGACCTCCTTATCTCCTCAACAGGGCCACAGCTGCAGAGATCAGCAGCACTCATTGCAGATGCATTTTCTTAACCCAGAGCTAGTTTTTCCCACAGAACACTTTATGACACAAAGGTTAGATCTACCCCTTGCAGTATGTGTTGCCATCCTGATTACTGTCAACTGTTGTATCAGAAAAGGCAAGTGATCTCATTCTACCAAAGACAATTATTTCAAACTTGTTGCTAAATGATTTCTAGTAAAACCAAGGTGATGAACTATTGAACACTCAGTTCATTAGCTGTCATCCAGCTTGACATTTCCATCATTCAAGCACTATTGCAGAAAATCAAAGATACACAGGGCTGCACTTCAAAGGTAGCCATCTTCAAGAAAAAGGACCATGAAGGCTATCTGTAATGGAATGTGGAAGATTACAGCTGCCAGCCAAGTAGTCAAAAAGTGTTTGAAAATGATTACTTCCCATGCCCTTTAGATATCCATTTCCAAAACGAACTAACATTACCAAAATATAATAAGAGTATAACAGAGCTTAATAACAGTTTAAGAACATAACATTCTGGAGACAGAATAAGAATAAAACTATTAAGACAAATAACTGATAATATTCCTTGGCACTTTTCTTAGGTCTTCAAATGCAAACATAGCATACCTATGTGAAAACCTCCATACCTATGTGAAAGACAGAATTATGGTATATAAAAAACAGGTGAAACTAAAAGACTGCTTATTAACTGAATACTTTTTATAGCAAGATTTTCATTCCAATATATATGCAAAGAAAATAATTAATATTCTATAATACATTCTATACATTACAATTATTCTTTAATTACTGTTTGGTTTGGTAAGATGAATGAACATCATGGTAGGTTTCTTTTTTTTATTAGATTTTTTTTCTTAATACATATTTAAAACTCTAGATAAGGCTAATATTAAGTTTACAAGCAAGTGAAGAAAAGATTTTATTCTTTAAGCTATCTGATATTTGAATCATTTTTTGCAAGGGCTTATCAACTAAATTCCTCATTCAAGTTCCCTCTAAAAACTAAAGACAAGTGGATTTTTCTGCTTTTCTCCTATCCTTTCAGATGAACAAGCTAAATATAAATAAAACTTTTTTTCATTTTCTATTGTTAGTTGTTTCCTTCAAGATTTATTTCCCTCCACACTTGCACTTTTTATCCACTGATATAAAAATTAATACTTTCTTGGACTATTTAGAAAACAGAAAACCTACTCTAAAATGCCCTAAAATATTTATGTCTCTTAAAACTTTTCCAGTTTTCTTTCAGAAAACAGGTAAATAGAGTTTGTCAGTTTCTTCTTTGTTAAGTGTTAAATCCATCTATTGCTGCTAGTCATTCTGTCTGCCTCAGTCCTTTTGGCATCCAATTGCCATCTATAAATGATGTGACAGGGATGACACAAGTATCAATTTATTGAAAGAAATTTATGATGTCTGTGATTTACTCCCCAGATTGGAAATTGTCTTATTGTGTGTGGTTTTTATACTGATTCATACCCACTCAGGGCAACTCCTCTCTGTGAGTATTATTAGACTTCAAACTGACACTCCCAGCTTTGAAAGAAAATAATCCCCAGCACCTGAGACTCATCAGAAACTATGTCCAGACCAAGCCTGCACTCTGCTCCACTCCAAAATTGCTACTTGTGGAGAAGGAAGATGTTCAGCATTAAAGATCATTTCTGTAACTGGCTGTGGTTAAGCTTTCAGTTAGCAGAGGAAGATGTTAGATGTTTGATTAAGAATAGGAAATTGCATTTAAAAATAGTAAATATAACACGTTTAAAAAACCCTTCTCAAGACTTCACAGTCATCTGTTTTGTTCCTAGCTATTAACTGTGTATCCTTCTCAGTGGGAGAGAAACTACTCGTGAAATTCTGCTTCCCTGATCTAATCTCCTTCCCTGACCACTGTACAACCTTAGCAAGGTTGTACATGTCTTAGCAGGGAAGATAAACCTTCCCTGTTCATCCCAGGTCTGCTCAGAAGAGATCCTCCTCTGAGCAGAGACACTCTCCCTTTGTCTTTCAGCTCTCTTGGTTTGATTATCAGCAGAACAAGCTGTCAAGATTTATACAAAAGGTATTTGTGAAAGCCAAGACTTGGTGAAATCTCCTCTGCCTTCATTAAGTTCCTAACTGCTACCTTCAGTTTATATGAAACAACCCTCCTACAACAAGCAGCTAAGCTACCTATACTCTTCTCATTGAAAAGGGTTGGTTGATTTTAGTATCTCAGGTGTCAGAACTGCTTGTTAAGTTTAGGTATCTAACATATTCATGGGATCTTGGAATGGAAATACACTTCATTAACAGGTTAAAGAACTTTGGCATTCATTTAAATATTAATTTGCCAGGTACTTAATATTGCAGTATAGCTAACTGCATATATTAAGTGGAGACAGTTCCCTTTTCTTTCCTCCTTCCATTTGGAGATGGATCACAAAAATGCAGGTTTAATAAATACAAGTCCTCTCTCTTTGCAGGAAATTTCTGCTTTCTTTTTGTAAACAATGTTGAATTTATCTATCTGCTACATAAGTTTGAATGTACTGCCTGTTTCAGACTTCTTTGCAAGAAGCATCATTTTCAGTATAGTGGGGCCAAGTGACATGCCTGTTATTGGATTCATACATTTGAATTCACTGTGACATCTTCAAAGAGTCTGCACATGAAACACTAGCAGCACAAATGACAGATTTAGGACCCAACATCTTCTCTTGCTCAGATTTTGTGAACATTACAGGGCCTGGACTTACTGAGATTTCAGGAGTTGATAAGATGTATTTATTTTTTTAATTATTTTTGTTTAAATTTACTCTTGATTATCACTTTTGATGGATCTGTGATCTAAAACATATTTGTAGATTTTTCATAGTGATAACAGGTCTGTGATTTCTTCTGGCTCTAAAAGGTGGCCATTATCTTTTACAGTTTAGTCATTTTCAAGATTCAGAGGTCACATTCATCTAATTCATAGCACAGGTACATATCCATAAGAATCTCTACACATTTCTGCATTCCTGCTAAGATCTCTTTATGTGACTTTGCATACAGTTAGGTTTATTCTTATCCATATAAAAGCCTGATAGTTATATTTCTGCATGGTAAAACCCAAATAAATACTGAGAGTCATAAAGAAATCCTTTATATCTCTAGGCAGTGCACTAAAGCAGTGCAGAAGAGGCTAATAGGTTCTGCAAAGCCATTGCTTTTTGCCCTTGTGCATGTGAGCAGGGCTGGATAGAGAGTGACTGGAAAATTATTGTGACAGGCTCTCAGCTGGCCATAACTCAGAAGTTGGAACCACTGTACTCTTCCCTGAAAACTGACCAGATTGAAGACATTAAAAACGCTTGCAAACTTGGTGATTTATTAAAGCATGCAGTAGAACAAGCTACTTTTACATGTCCAGTTAAATGTAATACGGTGAGACAGAGTAAAAACAAATCTTGCAAATCGTCTCCTTATTCACTGTGCCTTGCAAGGTAGGTCCTTCCATTCTCATTTTCTAGTTCAGTAATTTTTGTCAAAGTCCAGGATGCCTACAAATTTCACACAGTCTATCTGGGATCCCCAGCAGAATCCCCTTTTCTGTGGGGAGGGTTTCCATGAGCCCCTTAGCAGATTTCATGCCAGCTCCATGCTCTCCTCAGATGCCTCCCAGCACACACTCTTGCAGCAGCTTCCCCACTGATGGCTTTGTCAGTCCCCATCTGTCCTGCCTCACACACCAGAATCCTCTCCCCCATGCCCATGTTCAGCTGTCCCCAGGGACAGAGCAATTTCCCCTCTCCACAATGCCAGCACTGAAGAAGCCTGAACACTGCCAACAGGCAGCCTTCCTGCTCAGCCATATTCCTTTTCGTAAATGGTGCTTTATGCACACACATAAATGGTACAACAGGTGCCACTTATCACAGTTATGTCCAGTGACTGATATGGCCTCTTCAAATAGTACACAGCTGCATGACAAGTTACCATTCTCATATTGAAATTCAACATATCATTGATTTCTTTAGGGGTGGAGAGAGGAGATAGCCACGTTAATATTGACTACAGGAACTCAGCCACAGCAGCAGACATGTCCAAAGAGCAAATACCTGTTCTCTTTAAGTTTCCAAGGACACTGCAGGGCAAAACAGGTTGGAAACCCCTATTTCCCATGAAGGACAAGGACGAGGCAAGAAGGACCTTGTTTTCAGCTGAATTGATCAACATTTTTCTGTAGCAAGACAATGATTTTGGGCAACTTGATAGTTGGACTCCAGTAGAAACAGAAGCTCATTTTTGCAAGGACACCAGAATCTAATTTACTTTGTGCAAATAGAAGTGCCTTGTTTTAAAAGAGCCAGGAAATGTTCTCTCATGAAGAGGCAAGGTACTGTCAATCACCGGTATCTTCACTCTGAAGAAAGCAGGGTTTCTCTTGACTCAGAAATATATAAAGGTTTTGGAGGAGATGGGAGCTGTCACTTGAAGCATTGCTTCTATCAACACACTGGGTGTGCCACTAGAAATGTAGACTACCTGCAGTTTATTTTTCCAAAGTAGCAAAAAAGTAAGCAACAAAGATTATGACCTACCTATATCCCTCTCTCTTCCTAACTGCCCCAGAGCATCCCAAGTTCATGTGGTCAATTACTGCAAGCTAACCTGGAAGCTAATGACAACAGCACTACTGGAATGTGCTACGCTGATACAAAAAATTAGTTGTATTTATTCTCCCCTTAAACCAATTAATATTTTGTGCTGAAGGTAATTTTGCTGGATATTATTTTAATGAGCTGAGAATTTTTAAATTACTTTTAATTTAAATATTTTTTATGATGCAAGTACTTTATTATTAATTTAAAAAAAAAAAAAAAAAAAACACCTAGCTTTCATTGCTTTTTCCAGCTCAGTTTCATTTTTTTTTTCCCTCTGAGGCTGCTTGGCTCTTTTGAGTTCATATATGGCTGTAAAGAGGAGTATGTTATTATATTTGGAAAGGTTGCTTTTTATATTCTTTATTACTTACCCTAGTCTCTTAATCTTTTTTGAATATGTTTGGGTGTTCTTTTCATTTGGAGGTGTATTTATTCTTTTTCCCTGTACAATTTGTTCTGTACTTCTAGACCTGCTAGATACAAATTTTACTTAATTATCTTTCCTGAAAAGACCCCCCACTTAAAATTATCCCTCCCTAAAATTTGCTACTGTATGTTGCAAGCTCTGGGCTTCCCACAAAATACATTAAAATATTTATCACAGTCTCCTTTTCTTTCTCATGATCAAATTGCCCTTAAAATAGAGGAAGAAGTAGAGTTAATATTTCACCTATAAATGGAAGGGAGTAAAGGACATCTTATTCCTAATAAATAGCATATATTTTTAATTCATTTGGAATAATGTAAAAAAGCACACTTTTTACATTGTTGATGGAACTTCAAATCTTATCTATGTATTAGTTGCCAGATTAACTAAGCTATTTTAGAAAATAAATAAATAAATATAGTGCGTATATTTCATTGCAGTGACTATTTGTGTATCAGAAGATTAGGACTGACACAGAATGGAAACAAAGCTTTGTCTTTGCAGTCCAGAGATTGTCAATGTGGTTATCATGGGTGAAATTTGCACAAGTGTAGAAGGTCCCCTTAATGCCCCCCCCCCATCTCTCAGCTACTTACCTTCTAATTTTCCATGGAGCTATAAAGGTGTTGTCCAAGCACTGATTTAGCTCCATGCAGCAGCCTGGCAGCTGTACAGCCTGGCAAGGTCCCACAAAAGGGGGGCCCACCCAGCACACTTGGATGTCAGTGACAGGACCAGGTCTGATACACAAGAGATCGCAACATCTTGGCCTGCTTTGTTTTTGACACCAACCAAAACCTGGCAAGCGAGAAATGGTATTTTCTTCCCAGAGAATGAGATAGAAATGCATTTACAATCCTGTCCCTGGTCTCTGGCCTTGCAATGTTTTGTGCCATAAAGATGGATTATAGTGAAGTTTTTGTAAAGACCCATAAGTTGCATTCATCCTGGACATGCATCTGCGTTTGACAGCTGTGTAAGTCACCTCCAGACAATGATTTTTGTCCAATTTCTGCAGGTATTTGTCTCTCTTTGTAAGTCTAGGCATCTAGACAGAGTGATTCTGCCTACCCTGAGCAGATCGCTAACAATACCCTTTCACTTTGGGCCCATTCACACCATCATGATGTAGATTTTGAGTCTCTTGGAGGTTTAGGTATTTAAAATCCAGATAAGACACTGCGCAGGAGCTTGTGTTCACAGTCCTTAATATTTTATGAAAATCAAGGTTATTAATGTTCTCCAACTTCTTATTATTCACAATTGCC
Organism: Aythya fuligula; assembly: GCF_009819795.1. Classification (NCBI taxonomy): domain Eukaryota; kingdom Metazoa; phylum Chordata; class Aves; order Anseriformes; family Anatidae; genus Aythya; species Aythya fuligula. The sequence goes on along the minus strand of NC_045559.1, from coordinate 22,184,874 downwards.
ATTATTCCTAGCAACTTTTAAAATAGAACGTGAACCCAAAATGAACCATGGACTTTCCAAATACCAAGCATCACAATATCTGTTCCAAAGACAATACATTATATTTCTTAGGTCTCAAGCCCAAAATATTTCCTACCAATAGCATTTGGTTCAACCTGAAGTTGACATTATCCATGTTACATCCATGGGTCACAGTTTGTAATTATCTTCTCTCTCCGATCTTATTCATCAGACAAGCCAGCTATAATAGACTTCACAAAAGGCTTTATTTTGTCTGGTTTTGCACATAAATACTGTGTTTGTATTTATTTCAGATACAAATGGTGCCACCTGCTCCTCTTTGTACCCTGACATTTGGTGCTAATTAGATGGACTTGCATTATCAACAGCAAAGTAATACAGTGCTGCAGCAGGCACGGTTACCATGGATCCTAATGCACTCAGCATTCCACAGGAAATTTAGCAGAGCATAAGAAATAAATCTATTCCTGTGTGAACCTGCTCCAGTTCTGTGACACTATTAAGGTGCATCCTCAAAATCTGCTATAACCAAACGTAAATACCATCATTATTTCTAAATGTTTATTAATGCATTTTACCATTGATTCACCGTGTAGGTGAAACAAAATTGCAAGTTGATTTTAAACACCCTGACAGTGCTAATGGAAACAAGTCATGCATTCCAGCTGTAAAGGAGAATGAGTCTCAACTGGGGATCAGTTGCAACAACAAAAAAAGACCTACTGGCATCTGTAAATCTGTAAATGAGAACGGTCAAAACAATTCAAACTCATAGACTGTCACACTGAATAGTTGCAGTGAAAACTAATGCTATGTGTTCCTTCTCAATCCTTCTTGAATGTAGCTAGTTATTATACTCTGATTATAAAACCTAACAAACAAGGGCTAATCCAGAAGTTGCTTCTACAAAGTGATTTAGTGATTTGACATAGTTCAATAAACTCTACAGACCAATCTAAATTAGAAGGGGAAGGGATGGATTATGGTGAAAGCAGAAGGTAAATAAAATAAGCTAATACCAGAGAAATAAAACCATTAAATAAAAAGGCAAAATCAAGAATAAAATTATTTCCTTTCCTCCTTCCTTGCAACAAAATGCACATAATGTTATAATTCTTCCTATCTGCTCTAGGTCCAGCACCCCACATTTTACATTTGAGATCATAGAATCATAGGGGGAAACAAAACAAAACAAAACAAAAGAGGAATCATAGAATGTCTTCGGCGGAAAGGGACCTTAAAGATCACTTTGTTCCACTTAGTTCTACCCCTCTGGCATTGGTGGGTGGCAGGCCACTAGATCAGGTTGCCCAGGGCCCCATCCAACCTGGAACGAATTAGCATTTTCTGTTTCATGCATCAGCCTCAGCCATTGCTTGGGGTTCTTCCTTCACTTGTCAGAATTTTCTACATTTCCATCCTGTATGCATTTTCAAGTGCCAGTGAAGCCAGACTTCTATGAGCTTTAAGACTTTTTCAGAGTTCCCCTCATATCTCAGGGAGGATGAGTTCAGCATCTGAGTTATAAATGTCACATCCTGTGTTTTCTGAACAGTCTTTCTTAACAAACTACCAAATGCAAGTTAGAAGCATTATTGCCTTCCCCTTAGGACTACAGGAATGTGGTGTAACATGGAGCAGCACACTGCAATCGAGAAAATCAGGGAGGGATCTACTCCCCAAAACTGAAAGCATTGTAACACAATGCTAGGAAGCATGTGGTGGGATGCACAGCCTCACCAGGAACAGGTTGCTATCTCAATATCAGTCCTCTAAGTCTTCTCACAGATGAATTCCAATTCTAAATATTAAAAGATGAACTTAATTTGACAATCATCTCATAAAACTTTCGTCATGTAAGTGACATAGCCCAAGGGAAGTGGAAGAAGACAAACTGTACAGCATCACCAGGTATAAACACTTTTTATTGGGTAATAGAGATTTACTGACCAGGCAGTTATTGTTAATATACCACTGTACACATTGGGTAAGTAATCAAGTAAGCAGGAAATAGATGATTTGTGGCAGGGTAGAAGTAAAGTTTCTATTCATTCTTTTCTCTCTTTCTTTTGACTAGTTAGAATGAATAATGGACCTATGTTTTTATAGCATCGTTCTATTCACAAGCAATAACATTAATAATCGAAATCAAACCCTTAAATATTACCATCTATTTATATGTGAACTAGCAATTAATAAACCAGGTTCTATTTCTAATTGTGGGGAATATTCTTTATCTAAATTATCAATAACTGAGGTTGCAGTCAAACTACGCTGTATCAATACAATGCATGCTTTTGAAACAGGTTATCTCAAAGCATGCATATGGCCAAACACAAAGTAAAAAAATCCACTGATCTAACTGGAGAATTTTCTTTGCTTGCAGTCCTGAAGCCTGCTTAACCTTCACAGTCTGTAGATGCTTCCCCTCCACCAAAGCCTGCCAACTGACATAATTTCACAGCTGGGAAGAAATCTGTGTCCAAGTAGCTGAGTGCATTCTTACTGTGGGTTCCTCATGAATAACCAGGAATTTGTCTGTTGTACAGTGTGAATACAGAAGAGGAAAGAGAGACCTGTTCTAATGCATGGACTACAAAAGGTTATCCATCAGTAACCTTTTTTTCTAAATGTCAGAACAATAGAATTATCCCGACAGAAGAATAAGGAATCTTCTGAACAAGAAAGGCTTGGGTTTGAGATGAGATTCCCACAACAGTGTACTTTGAATTAAAAAAGTTTTTCACTTTGAATTTCAAAATGATTTTTCATGGAAGAGAGCTATGTCAGTTCTAATATCATAATAATGCCACAACTTCATCTTTCAAAAATGCCACATAACATGTCCTTGTGATCTGTGTGCAGTAACTTGTTGAAGTTTCTATTCCTGTCTTTTTCAGAGGTTCATGGTTCATAGAACAGGATAAAAGAGATAGATATGCAACTTTTGGAAGTAACTGAAAAAAAAATAAAAAGAAAAAGAAAAAAAGAAGAGCACCAGTTCTCTATTTTCCAGATAGCTTCTATCTCTTGTACTTCCTGACATAGTTGTGTTTCAGGAAATATGTAGATGTTAAGTGGTAGGTATACCCTGCTCCCACCTGTCATTATTCTACTTCTACAATCATATCTTTGATTTCAAGGAAGAGACTAAATGCAAAGATTAGATATTCTCCTCTGAAAAATAGCTCCATAGAAAGATAAATCCACTGTCCAGAGATACGGAAAATTACTAGACATCAATGTCATCATTTTCATCTGCATGATTCATCATAATCAGCATGGCCTCTATATCAGCTGTCATTATTGTCTCCGTTATCAACTGTGTGCACTAGATAAACATTTACACAGGTAACTGTTCATATACATGCTGTATACAATCAACTATTAAACAATACCCTGAAAAAAAATATTCTTCTGGGTCCCAAAATATGTTCTTTCTCATCTTAAACTGCAGACTTACTGTAAGGCTTTGTTACAGATTTACTTTCCACTAGGGAGTGTATATCCATCATAACAAAAAAACACTTTCTTAAACATATTTATCGACACTTTGGTTTGCAGGAAAAATAAAATATTTATTTTTTTTTTAAAAAAAGGCAGCATGTTGGAAAAGTGATTTTTACATTTTAGATTCTGAATCAGTTTGAATCTGAATCAGTTTAAAACTTATGGTTACGTGTATTTGATTTTTGTGTTAGATAATGTCACACAATACAGTTATTTTCACTGATGTAGAATAAGGTTTAATTCTCATTTTCTTGGAATTTTAAAATGTTCCTGTTTAATTTCAACCCCAAACATCAAAATCCTTTTTGAAACAGAAGATTGATCTTTGCAGTTCTGTTTCTCAAGGGGATTTTCTGAATAATAAATAAAATAAAGGTTTTGACCCTTATTGTATTTTTTCCCACTTTCTCAAATAGGTCCTGAATGTATAATGGCAGCCATTGGAAATGCTCTGCATTTTTCAGCAGTTACAATATATCACCTGAGATTGGAATGGAGGGAGAAGGGACTGTGAATGCCCTCCATGTGGCCTGCCAGCCCCTGTCAGTACCAAAAGGTCCAGCCTCAAGTGCCAGCTCCCACAGCTTCAGTTCCCCCTTCGTCATGCAGCCTAGTCTGTCTCCTAATAACTCCCTTAGCTGTTCTTCACCTCCTGCTTAGTGTTTCTATGCTGAATAAAAGATCAGTAACATAAAGACTTGAGGCAAGGGGAGTAGGAAGGGGAGAATATTTTGCTCCAAGAGCATCCTCTATGGCCTTGCATAGACATATGAATGACAATGGAATTAAAGCAGAGGGAAGAGAGATTTCATACAGTGAAAATAATTTTTTTCAGACACACACATGCATGCTGCACACAGTAGTAGTATTCAAAAATGGAATTCATCAAAGAATAGATCTTCATGGCTGTCAAAAGCCTAGGAATAGTTATATCATCATTCTTTTGATCAGAAAATGAATCTTCAACACATAAAGTTCAAGAACAGAAAATATGACCAGTGAAAAATATTAATAATGCACTTTCTAGAGAAGTACCATAAGAAAACTAAGTACAGGCACTGAAAATTACTATTTCTTTGTGAAACTCGCCATGGAATATTTTTACATAAGTATAAAGTATATTGAAGACATGCTGCATGTTGCCATAACCATTCTTAAGTCCTTTCAGCTGAAAAATGCTGCTGATTTCAGTGCAGTCCCACACAGACACACAGGTGGGCCCCACATGGCCTACCTTGCAAGACTGGAGCTCTATTTTTCTAAATATTGCACAGCAAATTGGTTGAAGGCATGATTACACCTGAAATGCTAGATCTCAATGAAATTAAATTCCTTACCCTCAGATGGAAAGTAATTTAAACCAGCATTCAACATTCCATTTAAGAAAGGACTTCGAAAAACAAAAACCCTATTGAAAAACACTCTAATAAAGGTACTAATGTACTGAACTACAGCAAAATGTGCATAGTCTTATAAAAGGATTACTAACAATGTGAACACCACAAACCAAATGTCTACTGATGACAAATGACACAGGCTGGGTGCAGAACTAACACAATATATAAAAAAAGAGACCAGATAACAAGCTGAAATTTAATGTTATTGACAAGTGTCACAGAACTATCAATCAGAGTGAGAGCACAACGTTGTTGGCTACTCTGCCACAAGGGCAGCAAGGGAGATGAAGTGGGAGACTGAAGAAGCAGAAAACATGAGCTCCTTTCTAACTGCAACAAAAATATGGCTAGATATGATATATTTCTAATAAATTAATAAATAAAACAAAAAAAATGAATACAGTAATATTGATTTTTTAAAAAGACTATAAAAAGTCAAGAAAGCTGGTAAAAGCACTGAATTTTAAAAGCACACTTGGTGGTGGTGGTGGTTTTTATGTCACATGTAGAACTGAAAGTAACCACATAGTCCTGGTTTTAAAAGCTCTAAAAGCAAAAGCCAAAATGATTCAGTATCACAGTAAAGGACTCTGCAAGATTATTATTTTTTTAATTTCAGAAGAGTAATCCATGCTAAAATGAGAAAAACAAAAAGGATAAACCATGGAAAATAGAACTGCATATCAGCAGACTAAAAGGGATTTCAAGGAGTAATATGCACTACAGTTCCCTCCCACGTACAACATTCCTTTCATCAATACTACAGATTTTTAGAACATAGTATTGCTGAGGCCAAATTCTTGGTTGGTTACCCTTTTCATAGGATGTTCAAACTTCTTGTCCCTATTTCAAGGCTCTATATAACCTGTCTATAAAGCTCTGCTCATTTTCATCCTTCTTTTAAGATCTAAAACTCTTGTCTTCTGAAGTGAAAAGCAATGTTGCTTCCCTTCTGATCATCCCTTTAAAGCTTTACTCATCCTGTTCAGCCTTTGATTACTGACCTCTCTGTGTTTTCCACACAAAATCAAGTTATTACTCTCATTTGGGGGCCATCTCCTCTCAAATCTCATACTTCTTTGTGTCAATAAAGTAACACTCATGTATAGTATTGAAGATTTGGCCATTATGCATCCTTTGCATTTTATCTCTGTGCAACTAAGTTGCAAAATCTTTGGTCTAGTGTCCCAAAGCCTGTTTCCTTTATTATGATCAAAAATTAAATAAGAAAGAAAATTTCACAGAGGAGTTCAAGAAAACAGTTCAGTTAAAATGGAAAGTAACCTTAATACTCATCTGAAATTCAACCCAAATCTTTTGCAGACACAAAAGTCTCATACTGCAGTTTTCAAAGGGATGGGTCAATCAGAGGCTGTGTAAAGAACAACGTTTAACACAGAGCTCCAGGTAATTTTTATCATATCCTGATATCCTGGCTATACATCCTTCTACTGCAAAGGTGCAAAAGCTATGGCATAATATGTAGATTCATTTGCCCTTTTTCCTGCAGGCTGTCAAGTGCGTATCTTTACATTCCACATTATCCCACTGCACAGAGAAATTGCAAATGTAAAAGACCTTTGCATACTCACTTCCAGTTCTGTTAGCTGACATGAAGACTTTGTGCAGTCTAATACAGCACATTAATTCTTCTTCCTTTTATTATTTTTCCCCTCTTCATTTGAAAACACAGCTGCAATTACAGGTTTCATCTAAAATCCAATGGTGAGGTATCAAAAGTTCATGAGCAAGTTTCTTTCTATGAAATTTCAACTCTAATCTTGAAAAAAGTTAGAATATCTAATTAAAAAATCACAATGATATGAGTTCCAAGAATGAAATCTATGAATGCATGTGCTTTTTTTTTTGCAGTAAATAATGAGCAATTTATACAGCAAATTTAGCCTCCTTTTCTCTTTCCAAATTGTGTCAAAAATACTTAAGATAGCAAGTATACTGTTTATTTGGAAGTACTAATTACAAAGTCTATGGCTAATTTGTGATCTGTACATTGTTCCTTATGTGCTTTTGTCTAGAATTTAAGGAGTATTACATATTTTTAAACAGAGATACAAGATACAAAACAGCTTTTTTTTTTGTCTCCTAGTAAGGTAAATGCCATTTATTATTCAATTTTGCAAATTACTTTTCTCTACTGGAGCCTTTCCACAGGCACTAGCATTTTTGTCCCCAGAGTCAAAAGAAAAAAATAAATATTCCAATAATCTATACATATGGACATTAAATTTTCTTTTTTTTGTGTATGAAATGTAACTTGGAAAAGGTTTGGTTAATTGTAGAGCTTATTCTATCACTGTCCAATCCAACACTTAAAATGTTCCTAAAACTAACAATTTTAGAGTCTCCAGTTCTGTTTCAAAATTTAAAAGGAATAAAATTGGTTTGTTCCTTTTTTGTTGTAGTTTCAAAAGTCTTAAGAAGAGACAATTTAATATGTTACATTGAAGTGCTTCGTGTGCTGGAAGTGATTTGTTCATTTCAAGATGAGAGACAGGGGTTCAGCTACTTAGACTATGGGACTCGCTTTGAGAAACCTGGTCTCCTGGAGGCTGATGGGGTCCACCTGTCAGAGCAGGGGAGGAGCAACTTCAGTCACTGGCTTGCCCAGCTGGTAAAGAGTTGCCAAGGAAGGGGAACCTCAATCCATCCAATCTCAGTTTGATGTTGGTGTCAGCGATAGATGCCCAGAGCCTGGCGAAGGGTCAGCAGAAGAGCACCTGAAGAACAGCACAAAGGAAGGCCTACGATTCCAGCCAGTAAGTCAGCTTGATTAGAGGCCCAACTCAAATGTCTCTATGCTAACACACAAACAAGAGGAGTTAGAGATGATTCTATCATTGTTGATCTACCTAAGGGTCTCTGATGAGCAGCTCTTTCTAGGATGTGCCTCAGGCAAAAAGTCTACCAGCGGTCAGAACTTAACAGGGAGAGTTTTCTAATCCAAACAACACTTATGTAGCACTTATATTCCACCAGACTCCTTGGAATATGTTTACAACATGTGAAAACGCCAACTCATTTTTCTTCTTCTTTGCTTGAACACTATCAGTTTTTGTCTCAGTGACAGATCACGTACATTACACAGATTCAACAAAGACTCTAACTTGTCTATTTCCTGGGATTATTTTATCACAGGATGAAAGGATCAAGTCTAGAAAGCTTAAGATTTCATTTTTAAACAAAGTTTAAATATATACCTGAAATACAAGCCTTTGTCAATAAATCCCTTTAAATATTTTGGGTAATTCAACAGAGTACAGCATCCTGAAAATCTATGGTATTATCAATACTCAAATGGTAACATACAGATCTGAGGAATATTTGACGATAATCTATATGCAGATAACTTCCCTTTACCTGTGAAAGTACCTATAAGGATGCTAAACTACCTCTAAATATTTAACTAATATAAGCTTAATCAATATAAATAAGTACCGGAGTTATCACCGGGATCTTACATGAACTGAGAAAACAGATGGGATTATTGAGAAGGTGGCAATTCGTGCAGCCACGGAAAGGGACTCATTTCACTTGACTTGAGCAAACTGAGCGTGGGGTACCTGATCCAAATTTAAAGTCTATTTGCAGTCCATAGAGACCATATCTTCACATGGTATGTCATACCAGTCTGAACAGCTTACTAAATCATGTGGTGGTTCTCTGCAAGAAGTTAAAAAATTAGGTAAATCCTGTCTCATGAGCTCCACCCAAGGGCAATCCTGCCTGTCTTTGACAGACACTAGTCCAGAACTACAATTTGCATCAAAATCATTATGTCCAGCCATGCAGTTAAACCAGTTCAATGTAACAAAAATACCTCTCTTCTGCTGCATACTGATTTTAACACAAATTGAGGACACTTGGACTCCTACATGACCTTTCATAAGAAAGATCCATACAAAAACACACATCTCAAATATTGGAAACAAATAGTATTCTGGAAATATTGAACCACAATTGATACATTTAATGGATACAACGATGCATTAAAAAAGAAATTCTGACCTCTTACCCCGATTTATTCCACTGCCCATTATGTATGCCCCATTGATTTTGCTGTTTTATTTCTGCAATAAAATTCTATTCAATAGATTAAAAAACATCTGCTTCTGTTTACAGATGACCAAGTATTTGAACTCCCTTCCTCAAAAGGTGAGCAATTACTTATAAATAAGGGTGATTACACAGGTGAATAATTCTTCATCAATGTATTGAAAATGTTTATGATCTAAAAGCAGCACACACTAAGTATTTTGATTGCTGCTTTATGGAATTAAGAAACCACTTAGTTTGCCTATACTAATGATCATGATATATATGATATATAGAAATATGATATTTATAGATTTATTTGGGATATCAGTGGTATCTAAAATCAGAATAAATAGATTTTTTTAATATCAAACATAATCATTAGAAAGATCACAATAGAAAGATCAAATAAAGTATTTTATTTTACCACGTTCTTTTCTGTTGTGTTCATGTTTTAACTTGTTGATAACCTGTAAGTTAAGTATTAACAAATTGAGAAGAGGCTATTCAGCAGGAAGTTCTGTATCAACAGTCATTGTATCAATATGTCATTCAGCAGGTCAAGGGAGGGGATTGTCTTTCTCTATTCTGTGCTTGTGAGGCCACGCTTGGAGTCCTGCATCCAGGTCTAGGGCCCCCACCATGAGAAAGGTGTTGATCTGTTAGAACGGGTCCACAGAAGGTATACAAATTTAATCAGAGGGTTGGAGCAGCTCTCCTATGAAGAAAGTCTGAGAGAGCTGGGGATATTCAGGCCGGAGAAGAGAAGGCCCAGGAGAGAACTCATTGCAGCTATTGAGTACTTAAGGGGGGCTTATAAAATAGATAGAGAGCAACTTTTTGCTCAGGCAGACAGGATAGCAGAACAGGTAACAGGACAAAGGGGAATGATTTTAAATTAAGAGAAGGGAGATTTTGGTAGAGGTTAGGAAGGAAGAAATTCTTAAGTCAGAGGGTGGTGAGGCACAGGAACAGGTTGCCCAGAGAAGTTGTGGATGCTCCATCCCTGGAAATGTTCAAGGCCAGGCTGGATGGCACTTGGAGCAACCTGGTCTGGTGGGAGGTGTCCCTGCCCATGGCAGGGGGGTTGGAACTGGATGATCTTTAAGGACCCTTCCAGCCCAAGCCATTCTATGTCTCTGTGACTCCATATTCCTACGTATGTGTGAGATGACATTTTTCTACAGTCACAAAACAGGACAAACAAGCTACCTTTTTTTATCTGCTGAGAAAGTGTGTACTGGTAAATTTAAATATATATCTTGAATCACTGCATATCCTCTGAATATTAAAAAAAAAATAAAAATAAAAACTATAAATATTGAGAAACAAATATACGTTTTCCTCCTCAAAATAGTTGATCAGGGGAATAATATGATGCTAGTTTACAGTTTACAGTCTTCTGAGGATGAAGATCAGCCTTTTTTTCCCAGAAGCTAAGCACAGAGAGTACAGCTACACTCATGTTTAACTTGGCTAAGAAGCACACTTTTGAAACACGTTTTCTGACTGTTGCCACTTTCACAGGACAGAGCTGTCTCAGTGTGCCTAAACTCAGTTCCTTCCAGGAAAAAAAAAAAAAAAAAAAAAAAAAGCTTAGGGGGAATGATGAGAGTACAGGTACGGCCCTCCAGCTTGAAGGACCATACTACAGCCAACCTGAAGTAAATCCTGTTGCAAAGAGCACAGTGAGGAACTCAGGCACTCAGCAGCGACTGCTTTGCCCAGGAGAGCTGCACTATTTGACAACATAGACATGGCCACAGGGCACCTGGGCCACTGGGGAAGAAGGTACCTCAGAGAGGCCACTCTCTTCCTGCCCAATTGGGATCACTTCCCAAACAACAGACCAGGAAAAAATGCATCACGTTCTCTGACCCTTCACCTGTGAATATGGGAGAACATTTTAAATCAAATTAACAAGCCCACTGCTGATTTCGCTTTGGTTTTTCACCTCCAGTCTTCAGTCATCAGATCAGTACACAGAATAGTGCTCAGTTCACAGAACAGAGTGTTTGGACAGTTGCCAACAAGTCTGAAGGATGAATAACTTCCTATGACTGTTAGCAATGAGCATATCAGTCTGTCTGACTAAATCCAAGGACACTGAACATTATGCAGCTAACACTCCTTTTTAAGACTTTAGCTATCTTTTATTGTACTACTTTTATTCCAATGAAGCATCTAGTCAGGTAGCAAGTATACATACCAAATGTGCATACTTGTAAAATGTTTTATATGGGCACTGTCACAAGGAATGTTTGAATGATGGCACAGATGCATATGCAAAATTCAAACAGCTCATCCAGTCCTCTGACAGCCAGGATTGCAAGTTTCTCAGAAGGGAAAACAACAGATATCTTTTCTACCTGAAGAGAGATGTCTCGGACTCAGCTTTACACAGAGACAATCTTCCCATGCACTGCAAGGACTTGCTTGTGGCAGAGGAGAGCAAACAGATGAAGAATGGCATGCAACTTTTCAACTGTTGACTTTCCCCTTTGACTAGCATCTTTCCAAAGAGGTTGCACTACTACTGGAAGTCATAGATTAACTTCATATTGTTTCTCAGGACCAAGAACTGCATACAGATGACATTCTTATATGTGTTGCATCTTAGATACATCATAAGTAACATTGGTTGCAGGTTTTCTGAGCCTGTATTTCAGAACGTGCAGTTGCAGAGTTCACACAAAATGGTAATTGAAGCAACAATTCATTCACTAGGTTATGCCAATTTTGCAGAGGGTCTGAGCTGGAAATAGAATTTCTGGACTCAGAAGTTGCTAGCAAACACATGCACACATGTGCACATATATATGTGCATTGAAAGCACTCCAACTTGGCAGCAAATGTAACAAATTTAAAATGGCAACATACTCTATTTAAATGATTATGCAGTGGAATATGACTCATAACTTTATAAAACATTACAAATCCAAAATTGATATGTTTCCCAACAGAATACAAGACTTGAATTCCTATTTATGAATAAAATTATAGAAAAACAAAGATGTCTAGAGAGTATATCAAGAATTTATTTTTCATAGTAGAATAAAAAGCTTTTTTAAATTATATGATTTGTAGCTGAAAGTAAAGTTTGACAGCTAGATTGAGAAGTGACTATCCACTAGATATAGTATAAAGAGATCTAAAAACACTAATAAATGGTGAAATGCAAAAATTGGATGACAGCAAGCAAAATGAAGAAACCAAATCAGTGAATGGTCAGCATATGTTAGGTCCACTGATTTGATGGCCCTCAGATTTATTAAGTAATACTTTTGCACATTAACAGGTGCTGGGATTAAATACTATCCTAGGGATACTATTGCAGAGAATAAATACTCGAATCTTCTGGAATTCTGTAGTTTCTGGAATAAGAGCTGGAACTGGCCCTTTTCAAGAAGACTGAATGTACTTATTTTGATCAAATGTTACCTTAAACTATAGCCTTTTACAGCTTATCTGTCTGTTGGACATTTACAACTGAGAGATGACAAGGTTTATGCCTGCAGTTCTCTACCATCAGGACAGAATTTGATCTAAACAAACATTCTGACTTGAAGTATGGCACAAGAAAGTCCATGTTTCAGTCCTGCTTATTTTGGCAGAACATCACTGACCATACCGAGACATCGATTTTTTCTTTTGAAAATTGACTACTGAGGCTTCAGAAATTGGGAACCAGACAAAATCTTTAAACATGGTGAATTTATTGCCCGTGGAATGTTGTCATAAAGGGAAAAGAACATCGTTTAAGTTTTTGAAAGAGGTCTTGGTGCCACCTGGGACATGATCAATTGTCCCAAAACCAAAAGTAAATGCTCTTTGGTCCCATACACTACTTAATGACACATGATGCAGTTTGATTTAACGTTACATTAGAGGAAGCTTGGGACCACTGCAGTGCAGCTACCCATAACACACAACTTCCACAATTCTGATATAAAATCCAAAAGACGGAATAAACAGTTCAGATAAGTTCAAATGACAAACAATCCTCAGAGCCTTTTCTATCCAACTGATGTGATGGGTCACAAAGATTCAACAACCAACTTAGCTCCTGCTTATTATGTTGCACATCTGGCTACTGTGACTTTCACTTCATATTAATGTACTTAAACAAAACAGCAATAGACATTTTATAAAGTCAAAAATACTTCTGCAAAGTGTGTATAAGTGACATTTCAAATGAGATTGAATAAAATGGCAAACAGCAAAGCAAAAAAAATATGTTAGAATTGCCCTTTCTACCTCTCATACCTAAAGGTACTGGCTACAACACACAAGCTACACAAAGTGGGGGAGCATACAACTCCTTCTGTGTGCTCAAAAACAGTCCCTTCTGAGTCTTAGTGCCTTTTGGTAATTGTGATACAACTGGTAAATATCAACTACTAAGTTGCATAACATCTCTACTACATCTGTGCTGATTTTTAAAACTTTCTGTTGGTCTCACTGAGGAAAAAAGCTATTTTAGCAGAGATTTTATTAGAATGGAACTACTACCCAAACTAAATAGAGAGCAATGCGCTTTGCCTTTGCAAGATTCACAGCCCTGAAACTCTCAGTGTTCTGTAAATTTTTCAGAACAGGGTTGTATATACATATGAGTAAATCTGCTTCTTTCTGTTATCTTTTTAGGTGTGCAATTGTATTTTCAAATAGGTTAGTTAAGAGAAGACAAATTATGTATTTGTAAAGTTTATACATACGAGTATCTATTATATTGCACTGGGATTTTTTGCAGTGAAAAAAAAATAGTTCTGTTTGATAGAGCAAATTGAAATTAGAGTAATTTACACAGGCCTCTACATGCTTTTGGAAACTCTTCTTCCATCTTTATTTTTAGCAGTGCAGTCAGTTATTATAGGCAGTTAAAGGCTGATTAGGTTTGCAGAGTAGTTAAAATGCTAACCATACAAAACAGGAGAGACTACTTCTGTAACTGTAAAAGGATGTGCATGAAGGAGCTTTTTTAATTAACATTTTTGTTGAAGTTTTATTAAAGGACCACACTTCACTGTTCAAAGACTGAAAATAGTATGACAAATGCATGCCTTGAAGGGATGCTGTGGGGAAAAATCATAACAAATCTCACTGGAACTGTACTTCATTATGTCAGATTTGAATTTGAGGCTACCATTGTACACATTAAAATGGTACAGTAAGCAACTTTATTTCATGTTAGATTTCTGTGTGTTTATATATGCAAACACAAAGAAATGTCTATATGCATATGCATAAATATATGTAAAGAGGACTTCTTCAGAATTTTCATTTAGATTAGAATCAAATATTAACAATCTGTGAGGTTAATGAAAGCAAATATAATTTAATTCTTACCATTGTCCCTTAACTATTAATCACTACTGCTGTTTTCTATTTCTATCATTCTGCTTTGGTCCTCTGAAAGATTGATGCTGTATATTGTCAGACCAACAACTAAATGTAGTATTTAAAAGAGTGCTCTGTGTAATCTTCATTTTCAAATCTTTGTATTCATAGTGTTGTACATTTCATGAGAACCATGTTGTCTAGAAGCCTACCTTAAGAAGTAAAAGCTAATGCTGACAACTAATAGCTCAACAGACGGGAGCTGGATTTAACACCAGGAATAAATCCAGTCAGCTCACTATGTTTCAAAGTAATGCTAAATCTTGAGCTATCTAAAACTTGGTCCACAACATGAGTCAAGTTGGAAGCTGAGGGTATGGGAAAACTCTCCAGGATGTTAAATTTAAAGCTAGTGCCCTACTTCCTTTGCCATCTCCTGCAACTGTGCTGCAAGCCATGCAACGCAAGTAATCAAAGGATGAATGGTGTCTCTGCCTTTAAAGTTTTCTGCAAGGGCATAGGGATGAATGAAGAGCTTTTTATCTCCTCATTTCTCATTCCCAAAAAGAGATTCCAGTGCTAAAGAAAGGCTGCTGGAGGTTACTGAAGGATTCATGTCTCATTAAAGATCTTTTTATTGAATACAGAAAATCTGTACCTTGAATAAATACGTAAAATAAGACTTTTTGTAGATCCACAGATGGTGCTGTAGTGCACAATTCTTTTATATTTTGTTGTAGTAAGACGAAAAAATGTTCTCTGCACATTCTTTTCCCCTTCCCGAGTTAAAAAGATTTAAAGGTAGTCATTGAATTGCTTCATGTTTACAAAGTCAATGGCCCAATTTGACTTTTTTTTTATATTTATTATTATTTGTTAATTCCAGAAAGGTTGTGACAAAATATCTCTAATATTTTTCAATAAACTATTCTAATACTGATGATTTCATCAATGTCCACTTACGTTCACAAACACATTGATCTAATAGCAAATCAATAGTGGCAAAACAATTATGTTTTCAAAGTTAAGGTGAATCATTGCTTTCTATAAACTGGCAAAAGTCAGAAAAAAAATCAAGTAAACTCAAGAGAAGCTTCTTTATTTTATAAAGAAAAAGAGGCTTATTTATTTTATGAGAAAAAGAAACATATATTTTATCTCTAAAGCACAAATTCTTTTAGGAATAAGAAGCTATACCAATCATAAATAAACTGTATTTACAAGCAGTTTTAAAATATTTTTTCTTTAAGTCAAGCATCTCTTCCATTGTAGTAATCTACCTTAAAGTTGTTTAAGTCAAGAGTCTTATTATTTATAGATATCCTTGCCTGCAGGAGAATTTGTAATTTTTTTCAATGGACAACCTTCATATGAGACTCTGCCTACCTCTTAAGCCCATCCCTTGCTGCTATGTTTATTTTCTGAGTAGAGAAGATATGTTTTCTTTCTATTTTCTAGCACAGAAGAATTACTATAATTTTGTTTCATAAAATATATGGCTATATATTTTAAATCACAAGTTATTTTGAATATTAAGATATGGTCTATGCATTTCATATGCTGCTTTTAACTTGGTACTTCAATTTGACAGATGTGATGAGCTAAGACAAGTCAGAAAACCATCTGTGGTAACACTTAGAGCTTCTCAAAGTACAGTCCATACACCACTCATTCTACCGGAATAAAGTCAAAAAATAATCTATTTTCCTCTTAAAATACTAAAAGAAAAATAATCCCTTCTCAGTCATGGATAGCTACCCAGCCATGACTTACTGCTATATGAATCAACACCAAGGATTGCAGGATTAGAGTAATGAGTTATCATTTAGCTCAGTGAGGCACTGAATTTCATCCTTTTTTTTTCCCATTGGAGTATATGGTAAAAGGTAGAAGACCATACCATTTCATCATTGTTGAAATGAGTGAGCACATGCATAGCTGTCACATTTTTGTGCGAGGTATATCCCTGCATTGTGAAGCACAGTGCAGTAAGACTGAATCAGTGGTACAGTACAAATAGTATACATGTGACAGTTCAGGAACTCTAGGACACATGAAGCATGTTCTTAGAGAATGCATTGTAAGTCTGTCTGACAGTCCCATAAGAACTGGGGTGCTGGGGAGAAGCTCGTGTTTTGACAAAGTTTGGAAGAGCACCCCCATAATAAATGGTGATGACAGTGTCATGAGTGTCATGAGACAGAAAGCTTGCAACAGCAAGTGAAAAAAATGTTTACAAAACATTTTGAACAAAATGTTTTGTACATTTGAACAAAAACGTTTGATGAAAGAAAACACTGCCAGAAAATCAAGGTACATGGATGATTTATGTATGCAATGCAAAAAACAGTGTGTTGCTGCTGCTACTAGTCACAGAGATAGTGGTCTCTACCAGCACTGATTCTGGTGGTAACAGTAATTAAGCAAACGATAGCAGAAATACTGACACTAGGAAAAAAATGTATATACAAAAAAAGTAGCATAAATAGTCTGCTGTAGTCATAGAAGACTAAAGGTAACACAAGTAGGAAACTCTGGGACAACTCAACTCAAGAGAAAACAAAAAGACAACCTTTCAGAGATGAGATGAAACTCAGAGCTACTGGATTATCTGTCACAACCATTGTGACTAGGTATGATGCCTGAGCAAGCAGGTTTGAGAAAACCAGTGCCACTGACACACACTTTTTGTTCAAACTTCTTAATACAATACAGAATCCTGTTCTTTTCACATAAGGACAAGTATTAAGGACATATTGATTTGATTTTTACTCCATCCTGAAACACAGTTTGTAAACTAAATAAGGAGTTCATGACCTGACCTGCCATCAAGACCTCAATAGCTTAAAAAGAAATTTAATTTGCTCTCTGTAATCTTCAGGGATAACAATGTGAGAACTGCTGTAATGTACCAGTTCACTAAAAATGCACATAGACAACTATTTACGGATGAGAGAGAAGATCACTGAAAACATGAATGGAATCAAACCATGGTCCTTAGCAAAATCTGTACCATTATTAGATTTGCACAAATTAACTATAAGCTTTCTCAAATACCTCCCCTATTTTTTTTCTTCAGGTCTGAGCAAAAATGTCACACTTTTTTTAGAACATAATAATTTGTATAGGAGAACTGAAGAGAGCCATGAGACTGATCTGCGGAAAGCAGGTCCTTTAATACTCCAATAAGTAACTTATAAATAATGTTTTGCTTTCACAGTTACCTGTGCATTTCTTGATATTGCTATTTCTTTTTCCATGGGATCCTAACTTGCATCCAAAGTTCTCTTCCCAAAATTCTGCAAACCATACATTTCTTCGATTGTTAGCAAGCGTTCGACTCCGAAAATATCTATCAAATCCTACATCCAAGAAGAGAAGTGAGAAAAAAAAAGTATTAAAATATGAAACAGCATAAAAGCATTCATTTAAAGATGATAATGGATTTTGTATGAATTTCATAGTAAGTAAAAGCTTTAGGTGCATTGTAGATTTATGCTCATGTGCATATCTAAGATTAAAAATTAGCATGTTCTTTACTATTTCATATTTGCCATAGAAAAATATATTTTTAAATATCTACAGTAGTTAACGAGTCTGTAAAGCTCCAGCAGAACTTTATAATTAAAAAAAAAAAAAAAGCAATGCAGATGGATAAGGGAACAGCTTAATTTTTAATACAACAGATGACCCAAATAAAGAATTAGATACATACAAGAAATTAGAAAAACTTTAAGTACTACCAACTAAATATCATGATTTAAATAAATTTCTTCCCATGGCCACCTAAAATCACTGTGTACTTCTCTGCTGAACCCAAAGACTTCCAAGTCACCTAAGCCTCCCACCTAGTTGAGAAACAATCCCTTAAACCTGATCATTTTCTGCACCAGTTTTACGCCAAAAATCCAGCCTTAATGAAATTATGAGCAATATACCATTAAATCCTTCATAAAAATTACCATGGGGGTAAATTCTCCAAGCAGCATCAATAGTGCCCAGCTTTTTCAGTTGTTTACCAGCTTAGAGCACTTATGTCCAGGTCTCACTATGTCTTCACTCCCTCACTGGGGTGAAGTGGTTCAAACCAAAAAATTCTACTTGCTAGAAGATGCTATATAGACCACATCATAAAGTTTGTTAATATAGTGGATTCTTAAAGTAAGAATTATAAAAAATTTAAGCGAGGAAAACAGAGTCTAGATTAATCTTCTCCCATGAGAATGAGCTGATTCATTAACAGCCATCTGATGCTTTCTTTTTTTTTGTCCAAAAGAACCACCAGACTATGGTTAAGAAACCCTAGTGCTCTAATTATTAGCAATGAGACTGCTTAATTCAGCATCTCCTTATCTTCAAACTATATTAAAAATAAACAAAACCCATTGAAACAAGTACTCGCTCAGTTCTTTAAGAAAGCAATTGCTTATACTTTTGAGAAAAAAATTCAGGCTCTAGTCCTGAAAGAATGCAAACTTCACTTAAGTCAGAGTTTTGCAAAAATCCAGAGGACATCCAGATTTCAGACAGCCTCATGCTCAGTTTTCTTTAGGTGTTCTGCTCAGTAATTAAAGACATTTAACTTTACTCCTACACTGATAAGAGAGTGAGGTGCCTAAGAGCTAGGATGTTAGAACATTGTCAGAGAATTGTTTTTTTTTTTTGTGCCATTGCATTCCTACCATCTATAGATGTTCTTTTGGGCAGGATGGTTACTGCTCCTTCTGCAATCTCTTCCTGATGTTGAACTGGTGAAATTTTTGACCCCCAACTATCTGAGCCAATCCACAGGAAATGTCCAGATTGATTAGCTTTTTTGGCTGCTTCCAGTATTCGCCTGAAAACAAACAAATAAATCACTAATTAAATAAACTGCAATTACTAGGAATTTTAGTATCCCCAGCATTAATTCTGGCTATGCATAACTAAGTTCACACTAACCAGTTAGCCACTAATTTAATTTGGACAACCTAAAATATATTCAACAACAGATGCACTGAACTTAAGCTACTGTACTGTACCTTTTGTTTCCTTTTTAGCCATATTTGTCTAGCATTCTTATTGGTTTCAGACACCAAATAACAATCTATTGCAGCTGCACTTATAGGTAAGAACTTGGAACAAGTTAGTACTGTTCACTGGGTAAAAAAAACGGGCTGGATAGCCAGGACCAAAGGGCTGTTGTGAATGGAGTTAAATCTGGTTGGTGGCCAATCACAAGTGGTTTTTCCCTAGGCTGCACTTGTATTGAGACCAGTTTTGTTTTAATATTTTTATCAATAGACTTGACGGGATTGAGTGTACCCACAGTAAGTTTGCAGATGACGCCAAGTTAGGCAGGACTAGTAGGAAGGCTTTGAAGAGGGATCTGGATAGGATGGATTGATGGTCCGTGTCCAGTTGCATGGCATTCAGTGAGGCTAAATGACAGGTGCTGCACTCAGTTCATAACTGTATACAGTGCTAGAGGCTCTGAGAAGAGTAGCTGGAAAGTTGCGTGGCAGAAAAGGACCTGGGGATGCTGGCTGACAGCTGGCTGAAATTAAGCCAGCAGTGTGCCCATGTGGCTGAGAAGGCCAACAGCATCCTGGCCTGCATCAGAAATAGCATGGCCAGCAGGACTAGGAAATTGAAGGTTCCCTTGTCTGTGGCACTGGTGAGACCACACCTCAAATATTGTGTTCAGATTTGGGCCCCTAACTACAAGGAGGATAATGAGTTGCTCAAATGCATTCAAAGGAAGAGCAACAAAGCTGGTTAAGGGACTAGAAAACAAGACATAGAAGGAGCTGCTGAGGGAACTGGGGTTGTTTAGTATTTAGAAGAGGAGGTTGAGGGGAGACCTCATGACTGTCTACAACTACCTGAAAGGAGGTTGCAGCAAGAAGGGTGCTGGTCTCTTTTCTCAGGTGACAAGTGAGGAAATGGCCTCAAGTTGTGCCATGGGAGGTTTAGACTGAACACGAGGAAGAATTTCTTCACAGAAAGAGTGGTTAGGCATTGGAACAGGCTGCCTAGGGAAACGGTGGGGGTGCCATGCCTGGAGAGATATGTGGACATGGCACTTAGGGACATGGTTTAGCAACAGGCTTTGGTAGTGTTAGGCTGATGACTGGACTTGATGATCTTAAGGGTCTTTTCAAACCTAGATGATTTTCTGGTTCTAGTTATCCATGCAACAAAGGAAAAGCATGTATTGTAATTTTAACTGAATTTCTTATCATCAGATTTCCCATTATTTTTACACTGGATTGAATCTGAAACCTCCCATGCTACTCTATTCTGCTCCAGCCAATTGTGTATCTCTGTGAAGAGAGAACATCTTCAACATACAAAATTAGGAAACAGGCACCTAATATCATCTTCATTCGCAAACATGATCACTGCTCGAGCATTTGGAGTTTCCAACAAGCGCTTGATGATCTTTTCAAATTCTCCTGGTCTTGGTTCCCGAGGGATTTTGAGTGACTGAGCAATGCAAACACCACCTGAGATAAATTAAAATGAAATAATAATAATAATAATTTAACACTTAAATATTCACATTTTCCAAGATTTAGATAATCCATTTTTTAGCAGGTAGGCAAAAAAGCAAGATGCTCATCTGATATAAGCCAGCACAGCTAGTCAAACATTGCCTTATCTATCTGCTTTGAAATATGCATTATACAAATTAACACTCTTAATACTGCATTAAAGATTACAACTCAGTTACTTATTATTTTATTGTTTATATAGAATTTAAAACAACATCCTTAGCCAGAACTTTGAGCACTGTGCTGTGGCTCAGCTGGACTGTGTTCCACAGACTTACCCTGATTTGTCACAGTTGAGAACCCAAGTTTGTCCTAGGATTGCATTTAAGCACAGACCTGCAATTTGACAGTTATCTTATGTTCATAATGTGGCTCTTTGGCATCAGAAGCTATCATACATCTCTGCTTCTTCAGCAGAGAGTACAAGGTTAACAATAAATGCTGTGGTTACAGAATCAAGTAGGGAACTTGAAATCTTCATTTATGAATGAATAAATACAAATCTCTTCAAATTGTTATTATGACATTCTTAATTAAGTTGCCTTAATTATTTAAGAGGTGTGGGTTGTCACTGAAATTACTAATCAGCAAATGAACGCAAACTCAGAGATGATATTTATATCTCTTCCTGACAGGAGGAAGACGTTAATTGAAATCTTTGCATTTTACCTGTCCTTCTAAAATGGACAATTTTCTACAGAAACTTCGTGACTTCTAAAGGTTGTCACAAACCAGTGCAGCGGATTCTCTGGTTCCCAGCTACCACACTGAGGAGACTAGGAGAGAAATTCACTGAGCCTGTTTCATGAAGAAGAGAGTCCAGATTATCACTAACTTCCTGCACCACAAGCAATCTTTCAATGATTATTTCCTGATTTAATTATTTTTTCTTTAAGAACTATTGCCCAGATTTTCATTGATACATCTAACAACAAGGTTTGCTGTTGCCTGTTGTTATTCCCAAAATAAGAGTCTTTTATGGAGAATCTGGTCATTAATAAAACCAGAAAATTAAGAAAATGAGAAGAAGTTTATTTCTAACAAAAAGTGATGTGTTACTAGAGAAAGGAAAACCAAATGATAAAATTTGCATGCCAACATCTGAATGCTTCTACACTGAAGATGGCCTACAGTGTGAGCAATAATAAAAACATGCTTTGGAGAAGTTGTTGTATTTCTAATGGATGCTTGTGGTTATTTGTGGATGTTTAAGATCATTTAGTCATATACATGTCTGTATATTGCACGTAATTACACAAATAAAATCACAGCTGCCTGTATTGTATTGGAGAGCCTTTCCAACTTTCTGAACAGTCTTGTCTATTGTATTAAAATATCAGCTTTACGCTTTTCCAAATGAATATAGATGAAACACACTATCAGTGATAGGATTTAAACAAAAACCGAGATTCAACCAGATGCAGCTTCTTCATGAAGAAGCTACAGAAGCTACTTGTGTTAGTTCTCTTAAGGTGAATGTATTTAATCTTTAAGAAAAACAAACAAACAAACAAACAAGAAAAATGGTATTTATGAAGTCTTTTTAATTCCTTTTGATCATATGTAAAATAGTAAAATGCTGTGTGTTCATTATCACAATCTTCTGCCTTTGCAGAATTCATCGACCCCAATAGTTCTCTGCACAGGCAGAGACTAAGTTTGAACCAAATTTAAACATGTAGTAAATGAAGCACAGAATTATCAACTGCCTGTATAAAAATAAGAACTTTAAAATGAAATCAGCAGGTTTTAGTCACAGGCAAACATATCACCTTTTTCATCCATGCATCACTTTCTGAGTATATTATACATTTATCAGTTTGGGAGATAAAGACTACCACATAGATTTATCCAGAATTTTTCTCCTTTACATGAAAAAAAATAATATTTGCAAATCAGAACATCTGCCATTCCTAACAGAAATTGTTTGTACACATATCTTTAACATCCATAAATAGTACAAAGATATATAATAAATAATTTACTATGTCAGCCTTAACATGGAATATAGTTCCTTTTTCTGGCAACACATTTCTCCACTTTTTTATGAACAGCCTGGCTCCCCATGACAGCTAATTTGCCAATAACAACAGATGAGACCATATAGCAGGTGACCCTCATATACACCAGGTATCTTTGACAATCCAGTAATGAAAAGATAGACGCCACACTATGAAAAGCTTCAGCCAATTTTCTAAACTGATATTAAGCTACTATGATAGAGACTTAAAAGTCCTTTACTGTAACCTTTTTCTCAAGTAATGGGGCTGCTCATATGTCAGTGAAATGTTAGAGAAATATTTAGCAGTCTTCCTGTAAATTTAAGAAACAGCAATTCACTCCTAAAGAAAGAAAAACTGAAAAACAGTGCTAAGTTCTCAACTGTCCCCAAAGTCAGCCAGGCACAAGAAGTAAAACAGATCCTAAAAAAGTGACATCAAGGAATAATTTGTTACCTCATAAATTTTGAGAGTATGTTTTCCAACCATTTCTATTCATGCAATGGCCCTTAGGAAAAAAAAGTTAAAAAAATCTCTCCCCATGAAATTCAAATGCAAATATTACAAAATGTGTAAATGTAATATACTATCTACTGCCATCTACAAGCTGTGTGGAATGGATATCAAGCAATGAAAAACTGCAGTATCTCAAAAAGCTATTTTCAATGAAAATGATATAGAAGAACCCATTCCATCATTGCAGCAGCTAGTTCAATCATGACTGTACTGTGCATCTTAGCATCTCCACGTTAAGAATAGGAACAAAATAAAATGCACTTGAGCCTTGTTGCTACATTTATAATGAATTGTGTAGGCTATCTCAGGCATACAAAACTCTCTGTGTACACCTGTATCTATATATTGCATACACTGCTCTCGCTCAAACAAATAACAGAGTATCAATTTCCAGGCAAAGATGAAATGCTAGATCCACAAAGGTACTTACAACATTTCACTACCTAACATCTCAACACCGTGCTGCCTTTGAAATCTACAACCTGGGCTAGGTGCCCAGGCACAGAAAGAGCAGTGTCTAGGAACAGGATTCGTAGGAACCAGTAGACTGAATACAGAATAATTAGAGCTAACTCCAAAATAGCTAGCAGAGGTACCGAGAAGAAGATGGGTTCTAAATCCAGTATTTAGGATACAGTTGAAAAAATGGAAATCTCTCCAAATAAAGATGAAAGAGGGTTTGAGAGCATGTGTCTTGTATTTGATACCAGTAGATTTACCATTTGTTGCAGAGATGCCAAAGGACAGACAGTTCAGGCACCTAGTGCCAACAGAGGATTTATGGCTGTGAATCATAAAAACAAATCATGTCTGCATGTTTTACCCTGTCAGCATTTCTCACCGACTTGGCAAGATGACTGCTTGTCCCTGTTGCTGGCTTCTATACACACCTTTCTAGGAGTGTGGCTTCAAGAGCTAACTGTCTTCGTACTTAAAAATGAAATTCTATGTTCAAACCTGGTCAGTGAAAAGGATTTATGAATGGGCTTCAAAGAGTGTTGCACTAAACGACGTTACTGAGACCATGCGAGTTAGCCAGTCATACTCATTTCATTTAGTTCAAGTAGGAACAGGGACTGGTACCTATTCTTGTATCTTTCCTAAGTAATATATATGACATAGAAGATGAAATTAAGGGTTTGCACCTGTCACACACTTTAAAAATATTAAGATGGCACTGATGGATGGTGGTTCTTCACCTCCTCTGTGCTAAATATTAAAAAAAAAAAAAGGGCACAAAATCAGTATCTGTCCTCAGATCTGTAAAATGAAGGTATAAATATGGACAACACTATATTAGTGATGATAAGTATCTACTTGCCTTTTGTCTAACAGTTATCAAATGTGACATCTGGCACCTGGGACCAGGGGACCATGGAGGGAAGGAGAGCAGAGCTGGGAGCTGGAAATTGGGCTCAAGGCAGGCACTGCCCCATTCATAACCCAGAGCTCAGTCCAGCCACTCTCCACTATGGTCAACAGCTCATAACTCGTGCTTTTAAAACTGGGACATGATCAGCCCCAATCTACAGTAATATGTTGTTGTTTTCTCCACTGTGATAAAAATCACATTTTAAATTGTTCCATGCTAGGTTTGGCTTGCTTACAGGTGCTCTGTATAACACAGCCTGTGGGAAATAGAATATCACCAAATGAAAAACTGGTAGATTTTGAAGATATTGCCAGTATGATGGATCAATAGGCTTTTTCCTTTCTTTTGTGCTCCTACAACGATTCCTCCAATGGAAAAAAAAAAAATAGAACAAAAGAGAAATGCAGTACTTACATCATTTTGGTGGTAAAACTTGTGGTGTTTTAAAATGATAAATATTCATTTTAGCTCTCATGAGTTCTGCAGTCACAAGATAGTATGCTAATTGTAAACCATTAAATACTCAAGTATGCGGAGGTGGGTGTCAGAAGCGATGTTGAATGTGTTTTTGGAAAATAGCAAGCAGACTTGGTAGAAAACTAGCACTAATAAATGAATTTCCTAAGGACTGAAAGATCACGCTGAATGTAACTACAAGGACCATATTCTCTCCTGCTATGGCTAGTATCCAGCACTACATTATGGACCAACTAAGTGAGATACACAGGAAAGGACATCACTGTCTTTGTACCAAAAAAGGTGAAGGCAGAGTTTCAACTCAAGAGTGTTCCATGATGAGACCACAACCATACCACGTTACCCTTTAAACAATTTTATCTTCCCATTTATGTACTTAGCCCTATCATAGTGAAAGGGAAAGGGATCAAGGTACATACTTGCTTTGTCTTATTTCCTAGAATAAGGAGGCATACTTCACCTGACTCAGTACCTAACGTTACAAGTCAGTTATTTCATGGCATCTTCATCACAAATCACATTGTTCCTGAAAAAGCTCAAGACTAATAGCTAGAGCATATTCTAGAGCATATTCCTGCCAGTGTTATCTGGCAGGACTTTCTCAGCTGCCTTCAAATGTACACTGTCTTTTTTTAAATGAATTTTAGTCAGTGGTCACTAGGCCAAGAAAATTGTAATGCAGGTCTGTGGAAAGTTTCCAAAAGACATTGCAGAAATATGCGAAGACACAGAAGTTCTTATTCCAATGAGGGAAACAGATGCCAGAGACTCAGAAGAAGCCTCAGTAAGAAATATTCCTGTGAGGTAAGCAGGGTGCTGTCACAGGCAGACATGGCCTCTGTCTGACATGAAACTGT
The DNA here is from genome assembly GCF_009819795.1 of Aythya fuligula. Classification (NCBI taxonomy): domain Eukaryota; kingdom Metazoa; phylum Chordata; class Aves; order Anseriformes; family Anatidae; genus Aythya; species Aythya fuligula. The sequence continues at coordinate 22,158,795 of NC_045559.1, read as the reverse complement.
TCATTTCTAACAATATCACATGATGCGTAAGAACATGAGGAAAATCAGACTATTAGACTTCTCCTCTTCCAGCTCTTCTCTGGATATATTGAAAATCTGTTCCAATTGCCAGTAACCTTGTTCAACCTGAAGACTGTTGGAAAAATTACAAACATATGCTTCACACTCAAGTTCTGGTTACAAAAAACCAGCAGGAAAACCTCACGATTTAGTGAATCTATCCATACCTTCATTTAAAGCAAAGCTCATTATCTGACAAATTTCAATGCCAAAAAATCTGAATACAAAAGAAAAATAAGGTAAGTGATTGTTCTGCATGGCATTTTCACTGATGCTGATAATCAGGAATTTTTAGGAATTATAATTTCAACAACAATGAAATTACCGCCATTTTTTTATACCCCTAGATGCAATTAACAATAATTTTCTAGATAATGAGTCAACAGAGAGTGGCACCTAGGAAGGTACAACTTCAAGCTGAAGATCAAATTTCACAAGCAATAATTTTTCAAAATGTAAATATTCTCCTTAAAGTAAAACTACTGTAGCTGGGAGGTCTGAATGCAGCCATGCATTCTTTCCAGAGCTACCTTCATTTAACTACCCCAAAAAAACATATGAACACTATGTGGTTATACAGATTTCACAGTAGATTAGTTTTATGTATAAGATCTTTGCAGCTCTTTGCAGGCTCTACTGCCTGCACTGAAGTCCATGCATCTTCACTGCTATTCATTTCCAAATTTAGTTAAATAAAATCTTGTTCTACTATAGCTCTTTTGTTGCAGTCACCAACCTGCAGTATGGATATATCCTAAATTCGTGTGTCTTTTAATTTCCTCAGAAACTCAACAAATACTTCAGCAAACAATTCGATTACTCTTGCAAAGGTGGTCAATTCTTCAGCCAATTGTGCAAATACTTTTTGATGTAAGGTAATAGAGAGAAGGGAAAAAATAATACTTTGCTCAAAATGCAAAAAAGTGGCACTTAATATCCAACACACTAAAATATAATGGAGAATGAGATATTTTGTTATAATCCTTTAAAAAATAAAAATATTTGTATTTTTACAAATTTTTATCTGTATTTTGACCCTATAGGTTGATATCTTTATTCTTTAAGTAAAAACATCTCTTTTCAAAAACCCTTAATATTTATGACAAAGATGCATTTAATGCACTAGCAGCTCAATGTTGCTTTGTTCACTAATCTGTCAGCTACAGTCACAAGCTCTTTACTCAAAACTAACAGCCTTTACAAGTCGTTTATTTTAGTGTTTTAGCAAAGACCTCTAAGCAGTGTTTTAGTTGGATTGTTTTTTAATAATAATAATAATAAATAATAATATTTTCCATGAAACCATGAACGACTGCAAAACCTTTGGATAAAAATAATGCACCCATGGCTTTTAAAACTGTATTTTACTTTCCTAAATGAATTCACAGGTATACAGCTCTGCATATTTCACAACACATGCATTCACACAGATAGTTACGTTGTGGGCAAAACAGATATTAAGTCTAAAATAGGAAAAGAAGAAAGGAAAAAAAAAAAAAAGACTCCAAATGAGATCACTGGCTACTGAATTCAGTAATTAGAGTCTATCTCTAAGGTGACATGAAGTAAGAGAGATCTGTTATTTTATATTTCCATTCTCAACAACAAAAAAGCTCTCTGTTTTTTTTTTTTTTCTCCGTCCTGCCAAAGAAACAGTAGCGAATGTACCAACACAGCTTCCATTTTGCATTAACAGATGATGGACAATAACTGCAAGAGATATTCTCACCACCACCAAACCTACAGAAACTGATTAAATAAATGCACATTTCCAAAACAGATAAAAGAAAACAACACATTTTCCATCCTTTAACTTTTTAGTCCTGTTTGTGTAAATGAAAGCCAACTTTCACAGCCCTGAAAGTGAGAGTCTAAAATTAAAAATAATCTGTAGTAAAGACGTTTATGAATGAGTGAAAATCACATATCCAGCTGAAAATAAAGCTTGAAAAAATGAGTTCTGGAAGGTTGCACCAGTGGAGCCAGTATCATGAAGATGACACAGAAGCTTCTGGCATTCCTTAGACTGTTTTCAAGCAGGAAAAGAAACCCCACCCCAAGGGATGGATTTTGCAAAAACATTCTTTAAATAAATATAGCCTTTCTTCTTTGAGGGTAATTTGCTCCCAGTGGGGATCTTCTGCTTAGTATTTTTTATTTAACTCCCTGCCCTGTTTATTTTAAATATTTTGTCAGTGATATAAAAGACTCTTTTCAGCAAAGTTCTCCTGGATAGCCTGATGTTAATGGTAGGCTGGTGCCCCATTTTTCCCTTGTACGCTTCTTCCTGCTGTCATGGTGTTCAGGGATTGCCTCCAGTCACCTCCTTTAAATTTAAATGCTGTACACAGACAGGGAAACCTGACTTGTAATCATGCCTTATAAGAAAATTAGCATCAATTATAAATCTTTTAATTTTGAGTCTTCTTGGTTTGCTTTTGTAAGACCTCCTTTATGGTTACAAAATAGTCACATTTCTTTTATTTACTGGAATTAAAAATAAATAAATAAAATCCCTTATCCATTTTACTATTTTCCAGAACATCGATGGCAAAAGCATTTCCAGCTTTCTTTATGTATTTATTTATGCAGTCTAATTCACGGAATTATTCTGAAAACTAGCTGAATGTTATTTAGCTTAAGTTATCTCAAGTCGCAAATATTTATTTTCTCACTATTTGGACTATTAAAAATAGCTTGCATGTGAAGACTTTAATGAATGTAAATCTGAGTTTGATAACTGTTTGAACTTGAATATGAAGTTCAAAAAATAGTTTCAAATTTGAATTAAAACAACTTTCAGCTAAGTTCTGTGGTTTATTGTACATGCAATTCTAAGTCCAAATTTGGAACAAAAATCAAGGGGTTACTTCTGACAGAGAAACTTTTAGGTAAATTGAATCCCAAAAATGCAAGTATGACATAGGTCTGCTACAACAAAATCTTGCACATGGTGGTAATGAGTTTTACTGTACAAATTCTCCACAGAGCATGCCTAAACATAAGTTTAGCCCATTGCTAGAGTGTTCATTAGCAGCCTTGTGCTCAAAGAATATAATCTGTTTTCATGGAAATTGTCATCATAAGCCATGCTGACTTCAGTCAAACCCAAAGTTTTCTTCCAAGTCATTGATTGGACTAAAAGAGAAACTCTCTTCAGGCAAAAAGAGACAAATCTTGGTTTCTTGCACACTTAAGGTTGATCAGAATCTACTTTAAGACCTAACTTTGTTTTTGGAAAGGCAGTTTCATTAACATTGAAATATTTTACACTTGATTGATGACATTCTAAATGATTAAAGGATTTACTGGTTGATTCTTTTTCTTTTTTATCTTAAAACATTAAGATAAAACATGTCTTCTTATTTCAAATGATTTTGAAGGATATTTTTGGCTTAATTATTCAGTACAAGATGACACGTTAGCATTACTGAAACAAAACATTAAACATGAAAATGTAAATACTTTGCATACTTCATGGAAAAATTCAGGTTTTCTTTTAATCTGTTAATATCAGAATTTCTAGTGAAATGGAAATATCATTTCCAAATGGTTCCATAGGTAATGTGTCAAATAATGATAATGTCTGAATCCAGCCATTTCTGTCTGAACTAGAGTGTATTTAGCTAATAAAATGAACATTTCAAGGTATAAAGAGTCAGCCACATCCATGTAGATGTTTCTCTAATGGTTCATAATCCTCATTACTGATAAAAATGTTCCTTTCCACAGGTTTACTCTTTTAGCCTAGGTCTGTAACAACTGGATGTACTTACACTTTTTTTCATCAAAAATCAACATCCACCTCCTTCGTTTTTCCCAACAGAACAACTTGTACTTTATGATTAAGGTATAAGTTAAATAACCTTCTCTTACATGAGTGAGGAAGGTTGAGTTTATTTAATTTGGTATCTAGACTTCAGTTTATATTTACAAAATTAATATATCTATTTTGATGTTAATACCTAACAATATTTATCTCACTTTGAAGTACTTTGAGAGCTGGACATTTGGATAAGAACACCATTAGGATATAAAAATAATAACAAATTTTATCTGCTGACTTCAACTTATCATTGGAGGTTATAAAACATGAAGAGGATAAAGTTAAGTCTTCTATATTGCTTCAGGTGTTTATGTTTCAAAACACTAGTTGAAGACATAGCACTATTAAGAAAACTGCAATCCTTCTTTTACAACACAGCAGTAAAATAAAGGAATGAGTTAGCAAGAAAACAGAAGAGTCACTCAGTAGCCTTCAACAAAATAATCTTACTGAAACCTAGCTTAATTTAAAAAATGTAATTGAATTAAGTTGGGCTACTGTGGTGGTTTTACACTGCTGGGCAGCCAAACTCCATCACAACCACTCTCATTCCCCTTCCTCAAATGGAAAGGGGAAGAAAATAGAATGAAAAGGGCGCAAGGGTTGAGATAAGGACAGGGAGATCACTCAAAAATTATTGTCACAGGCAAAACAAATTCAGCACAGGGAGATTAGAGAAATGTACTACCTATTACTAACAAGCTAGAGCAGTGAGAAACTAAAGGCAAACTAAAAACACCTGCCCCCATCTATCGTCTTCTACCTCCTTCCCCCAAGTAGCACAGGGTAACAGGGGAATGGGAGCTTAAGTCAGTCTATAGCACTTCACCTCTGCTGTTCCTTCACAGTCACTCTCTGCCCTGACTCCAACGTGGTGTCCCCTTCCTACAGTATGCCATCCTTCCAGAAGTGATCCTGCAGGGGCTCCTCTCCACGGGCTGCAGCTCCAGCTCTGGGCCTGCTCCTGCGGGGGCTCTCCATGGGCCACAGCCTCCTCCATGCCACATCCACCTGCTCCACTGGGGGCTCCTCCACAGGCTGCAGCATGGAGATCTGCTCCTTGTGGGACCCATGGGCTGCAGGGGGACAGCCTGCTCCACCAGGGGCCTCTCCACAGGCCACAGGGGAACTGCTGCTGAGTGCCTGGAGCACCTCCTGCCCTCCTGCTGCACTGAGCTTGGTATCTACAAGGTGGATCTCTTTGGAGCCATCTGAAACTGGCCCTTATCTAACATGGGGCAGCTTCTAGAATTTTCTCACAGAGGCCACCCCTGCAGTCCCCTACTACCAAAACCTTGCCATGTAAACCCACTACAGCTACATAACCACTGTATCTTTAACAAAGTCACTGTCAGTGTGTTGTGCTAAGGCACATGAAAACGAAGAGGAGATTGGTGAAATCCAGTATGGCTTCACAAAGGGCAAATTGTGCCTACCTAAAAATCTGGTGGCATTCTACAACGAGGTTACAGCATTGGTAGACAGTGGAAGAATAACTGACAGAATCTGCCTGGGCTTGTGCAAACCATTCGACACTATTCTGCATGACATCCTTGTCTCTAAATTGGAGAGATATGGATTTGAAGGGCGGACTACTCCATAGATAAGGAGTTGGATTGGTGGTTGCATCCAGAGTGGTGGTTGATGTCCAGGTGGAGGTCAGTGACAACTGATATTCCATAGGTGTTTGTCGTGGGACTGGTGTTGTTCAAGATCTTTATCAATGACATAGGGGGACTGAGTACATCCTCAGAAAGTTTGCAGACAACACCAAGCTGAGTGGTGCAGTTAATAAAACAGAAGGAAAGGATGCCATCTAAAGAGATCTGGACTACTTGATAAGTAGGCCCACACGAACCTAATGAGGTCCAAGTGTAAAGTGCTGCACCTAGGCTGGGGCAATCCCAAGCACAAATAAAGGATGGGTGGAGAAAGGATTGAGAGCAGCCCCAAAGAGAAGGACTTGGGGGTTTTGGTGGATGAAAAACTGAACATAAGCCAGCAATGTGTGCTTGCAACCCAGAGCTGTATCCTAAGTCGCTTCAAAAAAAATGTGATGAGTAGGTTATGAAAGGTGATTCTCTCTCTCTACTCTGTCCTCGTGAGTCCCCACTTGAGCACCACATTTGGTTCTGATGCCCCCAACATAAGAAGGACATGGACGTGTTGGAGAAAGTCCAGAGGAGGGCCATGAGGCTGATCAGAGGGCGGAAGCAACACTCAGGCTGAGAAGTGGGGTTGTTCAGCCTGGAGAAGAGAAGGCTCTGGAGTTACATTACAGCGGCCTTCCAGTATCTAAATGGGGCCTGTGGGAAAGCTGAGAGACTCTTTGTCAGGGAGTGTAGTGAGAGGACAAGGAGTTGTGGTTTTATGCTGAAAGAGGGTAGATTTAGATAACATATTAGGAAGAAATTCTTTACTCAGGAGGTGGTGAGGCTCTGGAACAGGTTGCCCAGAGAAGTTGTGGATGCCCCATTCCTGGAAGTGTTCAAGGCCAGGCTGAATGGGGCTTGGAGTAACCTGGTCTGGTGGAAGGTGTCCCTACCCATGGCGGGGGGGAGGGGGGAGAGGTTGAAATTAGATGATCCTTAATGTCCCTTCCAACCCAAACCATTCCATGATTCTATGATTTGGATCAGAGAACAAAACTGAAGAGAGAAGTATGATGTCTCTGTGTATTTAATACTAAGTGGTAAAATATCTCTTGAGAAGTTTAGGACCTATTAATCTACTAATTAATCTTTTCATGAGGCTCATTGGGGTAATGATTAGCTTAATTCATAAAGCACCACTGTAGAAAAAAAGTCATCAGGTCAAACATTACAAACCAAGAGCTGCTCTCAGTGCTGCAATGGGTCTGACAACTTAGAGCCAAAGCAAGAAGCAGAAGCATGTTCAGATCTATGCATGCAACAGAAGAGAACATGTAAATCAGCCATGGGTTAGTGTAGACCATGGTTCAGTCCTTGCCACAGAAGTTTACTTTTCTTTTTTCTACCAGAGTCAAAATTTTGCACATGATTTTCAGGCTTTGTTACTGAATAGAATTTAATGTTTTAAAATTAGAAGAATTCAACCTCAGCTCCTTCCGTACAAATAACAGTCTTGCTAAAGGAAATCACCATTAGCTGAAAAAGAAATGGAAGTGATTTCTTTGCAGTAGATTAGGTATTGAAGGTGCCTAGTAACTGGCAAAAGATGTCTGCAGCTCACCCCCTTCTAATAAAATGTTTGATAGATCCACCATATTTAGTAGACAATGAAGAAAAAAGAAAGAAAGAGAGAAAGAGAGAAAGAAGAAGAAACAATTACACAAGAAACCTTACAATCGCTAAGTACAAAATTACTTTTACTGAACAGTAGTGGACACCATTAAGATGTTAATATAGGCTGAAATAAAAGCTGATTTTAATGTGAATCTAGTCTCTGTATAGAACTTTGATCAACAAACTATCTCATCAAGGGCCTGATGGATATTTCTATGTCCATGCTACTCATCAGATCACATGGTTTCAATAATTTGATAAGACTTTTCTATCAGATATAACATTTTTAACCATCTTTCATTATGGTCTTCCTTTTCCCGAAAGCTATAAAAAATTATACCAGACAAAAATCTATTATCTGTGGAGCACTTACATCTCACTCATTATAAAAGAAAAATGTAGACATAGATGTTTTCAAAACTAATTAATTCTGATATGTATTGCCCATCAAATCTGTCCAAAGATGTAACGGAGGAAAAATGAAAGTACTTCAATTTACTCTGAATTATATCCTGATAAAGACATATGATTAGCCTCATGGACTCATGAGAAAGAATATCCACCTTGCAGTAACAACAACAACAAAATCCATCCTATACTGCTTGATGAAAGTAGCAAATGAGAATAAAAAAATGAAGATAACTTGGAAGACAAAGGGAAGATAACAAAACAAGTAAGGACTGGAGAGCTATGCTACATTCCCTCATTGTTCAGTACATTGCACAGATAATAGTGCTGATCCTGAAACAAAATCTTCTGCAAATGTCTAGTGCTAAAATAATAATATACCTTTGTTTGCAATGCTTTATGATTAATCACTGTCAAGTATTGAAGTGGAAAGAATACACACTACAAATGAATCCTTTATTCTCCAGACTTCCAAAGAACTTTCTTTTTCTGCCTGTTTAAGAAGTTTCATTGGTAAAATACATATACTTTTGCTAAGAGAAAGAAGAGAGGAAGAAGCATGGTACATAGCTCTTCCCAAGCCATCAAATAGTATAGATATATTGGTAGTTAGCATTGAAATATTCAAGGTAGATAAATGTTTTCAAATCCTGGAAAAGCTCAATAAAAGTTACCAGAAATTTGAAGTTTGATATTTTAACTTTTTCAGATTTTGAGCTCCAATAGGAGCCAAAATGCCACAACTTCAAGTCTATTTTTTCTACATATAAGAAAGTTTGCAGTCAGACAAAGGTGTGCAAAGTTCCACTGAATTTAGCATTTGAAAAGTCAGTTTCAATAGAAATGGTTTTGCTACCATTTAGAAAGTTTACAGTGATGGAAAGATTTAAAAGCAGAAAGAAAAAATTTGCAATAGTAAAAAATGAATAACAGTAACAGCCTTGAAGAGTACAAACAACTTCTGTCCTATCTTTTCTTGTTTTTCTTTTCTGTCCAGATGAACTGGCTCACTGAAGAACTCAAAAAGATAGAAAAAACAAAAAACAAAACAAACAAAAAAAAAAAAAACAAAACAAAAAAAAAAAAAAAAAAAAAAGAGGAATATGGAAGAAAAGTGAAATGAAATGCAGGGTAGCACTAGTGGTATCTTGTTAGAAGATAAACTTAATTCCAATGAAAAAAAGAAAAGCTATACTTTATATATACACAGCAATTTAAGATACACAAAACCCTGTGCACAATAACTCTCTTCAAGAAGAGAGGCCAAGTCAAGCACAGGGAGCTTGATATGCTCATTGGTTTCCATACTGTGGCATGTGCACATGAGGTCTGCTACATCCCATACCAGATATTTGTGTATAGTCTGTGAGACTTGTGTCAACTTCAGGCTTCAGATTTGGGCTCACAAGATAAATACTTAAGGATGTTAGTGTCCAAATACAATTCCTCAGTTGTTGTAAAATCATAAATTGGTTATTAACCTGGGATAGCCCTTTTAACAAAGACTTTACTTTAAATTAATTACTTGCAAGCTTTCCATTTGAAGTAAACTATATGCATAGAGCTAGGATTAGTGACCAAAGTCCAGCTATTCTCCATTCATAATTTCACAATCTTTTCCCCTCCTGTGAAACTTCTGCTGACTTTCTTTAAGACTTATCTCTTTAACGGAAACAAAATGTGAAGTGTGAAATTATGGTTAGACAGAGGAGCAGAGAAAGGAAGTGGAGAAAGTACATTTAGACTAAGGGTCTAAATAGCCTGCACTCTCCATGCCAACATAGATGCCAGCATATCATTTTTCTCTGGAAACACCATTCAGATGAGAAAACACAAAAATATGCAATGCTGCACAAACCCTATGACTTTGTCACATACCTTACCTCCCACATGTTCCATGAGGAGGTCACTGTCCTGCACTCTCTTATGCGAAGCAGAATAGGGATGCCTAGTTTCCTCACCATCAGCACAGCTGTGGTCAAAACCAAAAGTATTTCATGAAGGAAATATAATCTGCCACTCAAAGAGACTCCAGCAGCTGCAACACTACAAAGGATTTTGGAGTAAAATCCATTACGTGAAAAGTACATTAAGAGTGCAACACTACGTGAAGTAGAATTAGCCATTGATCTGCTCTCTGAAGCTGTCTGATTTTCTATTGGAAAATAATATACTAATGTCCTAGCAATCGCCTTTAACCATCTTCATGGATGCTTCTTTCAGGTCAGTCCTCTAGAAACTGAAGGACAATACTGTCTAAGAAAAAAGTCCACAGGCAATCCCACATGGAACATCCTAAATTGAATTGATGCTCTCACAGTGTTGTTACGCATTCCTCCAAGTTGCATGTCTCAGACTGGCAAGGCAAGCCTGACTTGGGCACAGTGACAGCATGATTTAAAATCAAAGACAAAATATTCTGTCCTTTTTTTAACAAAGCACAGTGAAGCAATACTTATGGCATTGGAGAATATACAGTCAGTATAGGTCCATCAAAAAGAAGCAGTGAAATGAAAAACTATCACAGTACAAGGGTTCGTACACTGAGTTACTGACCAAAGTTGTAAATTCTGACAAACAATGAAAACCTTGTCTTAAAAGATGACTGAGATTTCATTCTCACAGCTAGCCAGAAAGATCAACTTTATAGGACTAAATATAGTGACTAGCAAACAGGAAGATAAGGAAATATTTTACTTATCCAACATTCCCTGTTATTTTCTTTTGAGCAAATTCTCACCATTTTCAGACCATCTGTCAAAATCTCTCCAAGTCTTAAAGATTTCTTCTACTACTTCCATATACAAAACCAGGATTGCCCTTTCAGAGAATGAATCAGCACAATGGAATTCAAATGACCAACTCAAATACAGTTTTCCCAGAGAGCATATAACTGAAAAAAAACATACTCCAATGTAAGGTTGGGTATGCAGACTTCCACCTGCTATGAGCAATGGATAACTCAAAAAATAAACCTGTTTCTCTCAGGAAAACAGCATGTACCTGGACAGTTACAGTGAAGTTTGAACATAAATTCATCCCCAGCATATTTCACAGTAATTTGCCAGAGAGAGGAAAACTCACACCAGTACTTCTCAAACCAAATATGAGTAGCAAACATCTGTTTCTTAATAATTAATAAAGAAAGATTAGACAAGTTTAAGGAATAAGTAATTTGTTGCATTTGTTTTCTCACTGAAGATACTAGGAAAAAGATATGTTATTATTATGATTGAAAGTCAAAATGGTTCCCTCCAAATAAAATTGTATATATGACTGGAAATGATATGGAATTTCTATCTTCCTTTTACCATGAAGGACACTAAGTTAACTTCGAAGTTTGCCTAAATCTTCTTTGTGATACAGCAGCACTCACTCGTTTTTACATCTCAGATTTGGAATAGCTTTTTTTTTTTTTGTCTTTTTTTTTTTTTTTTTCCCCACATTTGTTGCTGAAACCTCCCTGCCAGCTGTCAGTTTAATTAAATCTTGCTAAAAGAGCCCACTGGATTTCCGATTGCAAGGGAATCTCTACAGAAGAACAGCCGTTATGGGTCTGACCAAAGGTTCAGCTAGCCTGATAGTCCATTTTCTGGCTGTGACTCATAATGGAAAAGTGCAAGAACAGAGTAAACATATGTTCTAGCACATTATCCCAGCCTTCAGTAATAAGACGATAGAATTTTTATCTATTAATGTATATAGTCAATATGAAAATGGGTAAAAACTAGGTTAGATGTTCTAGGTGCTCCCTCAACATCACTACAAGAAGTCTAAACTTCACAGTATCTAAAGATCAATTTTCCTTTGACTTTCTCTATTATTACAGTCTTAATCTTCAAAAGTCATACTTTGTTTCTGCTAATACCATGGCAACATCTCTTAGTTTTGCATGTATTTTACAGCTTTGTCTTCTATTTAAATTGGTGGTCCAATGCTTTATATATACAAATCACTTTTTTCCCCTTTCTTTAGGAACAGATCTGCAATGTATATTTAGATAAATTTCTAAGGAGCTCCTAAGAATATTTGAGTAGCTCTAAAACTGTAAGCATATTTTTATATCCCCATATGTGTGTCTGCAGAGGTTTTTCATGGACCTCAGAAAACTGGCCAAGAAAAACAACATATGCAAGAATCTGAATATATAGGCATATACATACATCTCTAAAGGATGCATGAAATTCTTCTTGAAGTAAGAGATTCTTTAGTTTCTAGGACAACTTAAATCAAGACATCTGATATATTTAACGATCAATTTGGTGTTTTGGAGTTGAGAGAAACATTTTTAAAAAGATTTGTATTTTTTATGAATGAATCAAAATACTCCCATAAATAATCCCATATATATTTTCTTAGAAGCTTATTAGAAATGGCCAGACAATTGATCTTGTGTTTACAAGTTGAACAGCTTCACATTATATATTCAAGTATGATGATTTCCTACATCTATGTCTGCTGCTAAGTATCCAGTAATTGCACTGTTTTAAGGTAGAGTTCTCAAACAAAATGCTGAAGATAAAATTTCACATAAATCTGGAATAATTGTGTTTATAACAATAAATTGAACAAGACACAATTGGTTACTGATTTTAGATTATCAATTTCATTAATTTTGCTTCTAGAAGTGTTATTTCACACTGCATAGCTCCCACTGAAGTCACTGAAAGGGCTTCATTTTTCATAGTTTGGAATGTTCATTAGATATTTATATGAAAAAATGAGAACAAACTGTGCTACAGTAGATAGAACAAAAACAATTTCATAGGGCTGTAAACTCTTATACTCCAGGGCATAAGCCAACCAGTAATTTATAGGGTTAGACGGAAGCTTTGCTCACGGACAAGTTATTTTGAGGAGAACACAATTAAATGTTAAGTACCTGCCTTCAAAGCATCCCTTCAGATGGAAACTGAATAAGGTATGGTATCACCATTTCTTTGTCTGGATCATCAGCATCCTGTGAAACAGTGCTGCAGCCACAACAACCCCAAGCAATGCTACAGGCTTGGGGCAGAGTGGCTGCAAAGCTGTGTGAAGGAAAAGGATCTGCTGCTGACTGATGCTCACCTGAACATGAGCCAGAAGTGTGCCCAGGTGGCCAAGAAGGCCAATGGCATCCTGGTTTGTATCAGGAATAGTGTAGCCAGCAGGACCAGGGAGGTGATCGTCTCCCCCTATACTCTGCTCTGGTGAGGGGGTGCACCTCAAGTACTGTGTTCAGCTTTGGGCCCCTCACTACAAGAAGGACACCGAGGCTCTGGAGCATGTCCAGAGAAGGGCTATGAAACTGGTGCAGGGCCTGGAACACAAGTCCTGTGAGGAGCAGCTGAGGGAACTGGGGTTGTTCACTCTGGAGAAGAGGAGGCTCAGGGAAGACCTTATTGCTCTCTACAGCTACCTGAAAGGAAGGTGTAGGGAGCTGGGGGTCAGCCTCTTCTCACAGATAACTAGTGATAGGTCTAGAGGGAATGGCCTCGAGTTGCACCAGGGAAGGTTCAGGTTGGAAATGAGGAAACATTTCTTCTCAGAAAGAGCGGTCAGGCATTGAAATGGGTTGTCTCTGGAAGTGGTGGCATCATTGTCCCTGGGGGTGTTTAAAGAAAGGCTGGACATGGTGCTTGGGGACATGGTTTAGTGGGTGACATTGATGGTAGGGGGATGGTTGGACCAGATGATCTTTAAGGTCTTTTCCACTTTAATGGTTCTATGAAACCACCTCCCTGCCTGCTACCCTTGCTAGAGTGACTTCCATAGCTCTCTTTCTTAGTCAAGATTGCTCTCAGTATTATTCATGTAATAATCCATTGATTGGATCAACAGATGGCATTTTTAATGGTTTTAAATAGCATTTTCTAGACACTTTACTTCCGTATTTAATTTTATTCTATTTCCTATTCCTTTTATTCTTTAGAATATATGAAGTCACTTTTTTTTTTTTTTTTTTTTTTTTTTAAGCGAATAAGGCAAATTCCCTCTATATTTCTTGCATACCACCCTGACACCTGACATACACCTACATTTGAAAGCATATAGTATTCTTTACCATCGTTTGCAAACAGACTCTTTCAGTGGTATTCTTGTATCCAAAGGACAGAAATAGGCAATGTCTGAAACTGTATTGATCTTCTTTATCCAAAACTTGCATTAAATGAGTATAAAGGAAATCCTTTTTATTTTTTGTTGTAGAAAGTTTAAACATATAGAATGTACAATTATCTACCTTGTTCTTAATACACATCAGAAAAAAATATTGGAAGAAGCAAAGCCCTTCATCCACTGCAGCCACTGATCAAAGGGTCTGTACAAAGCACCAGGATTATCTGTCTCCAAAGTGTTCATTAGTTTGATTGTCCTTTTAATTCAAAGGTGCTTCTCATTTGCTTCAGTGCAATTTACAGTACATGTACCTTATTATTTAACACCATTACATCTTTGCACCAATTTATCAGTGAATGTATCTTACAAAATTCGCTGTCTACAGCTTCGTTCCTCTTTGGCTTGTATCTTACTCTGCTAATAGGCTCAACCTCAAATAAATATTCAGATAAATCTTAAGAAAACAATTTAAATAAAGGCAGATAGAAAGTGATTTAAAGTTTTCATGAGATGCCAAAGTGACTGCATACAGTAAGATAAGCCCTTTCACTCAAAAATAAATAAATAAAAATAAATAAAATAAATCCTAAAGCAAAGCACAGTGAAGATGTGGCCATTAGAGGTAGATGAGTAAGCTTATCCAAATTTAAATGTAAAAGTAATGTCAGGGATTACTTTTTTTTTTTTTTTTTTTTCTTCTCATTGCTTCCTTCCATCTGCTAACCAGGCAGTGAGCACTGCTGATAGCTTTTCTGAGGGAGATATCTGGAGTTAGGTGCCACAGCGTGTTTTACCTGCACCAAAAGGAACTGATGTCAGCTCTCCCCCAAGGAGACAAACACCAAGTCACCTTACAGCAGGATGTGGCACAGGGGCAGCCTGAGCTCAGAGGAATGACAACCATGGCTTACTTTCCGTCCTGCCTTCAGTGAAGCTGGAGGAATGTATCACAGCAGGAGGGCATCTGCCTTGCAAACACCCCAAATCAGCCCAGAGCCAGGAAACCCATCTTGTCCTGAGTCAAGGTCAGAGGCTGTGTCTGCAGCTTTCTGCTTTAAAGGCAAAGGCAGGGAGTGGGAGAATGATGAACTGCCCACTGTAGGAGAAAATCAGGTTTGAGACCACCTAAGGAACCTGAAGGTGCACTAGTCCAGGGGACCTGATGAGGTACATCACAGATACTGGGGGAACTGGCAGACGTAGTTGCTAAGCCACTCTCCAGCCTATATAAAATGTTGTGGCATTCCGGCAAAGTTTCCACTGACTGGAATAGGGGAAACATAATCCCCATTTTTAAAAAGGGCAAAAAGGAAGACCCAGGAAACTACAAGCCAGTCAGTCTAACCTCTGTGCCTGAAAAGATCCACAAAATGTCCCACAGGTGTTCATCTTGGGACCGGTGCTATTTGAGATCTTTATTAATGACATAGACAGGGGGGTTGACTGTGTCCTCAGAAAGTTTGCAGACAACGCTAAGCTGAGTGGAGTGGTTGATACAACAGAAGAAAGGGATGCCATCCAAAGGGACCTGGACAAGCCTGAATCCCATGAGGTTCAACAAGTCCAAATGCAAGGTGCTACAACTGGATCAGTCCCAGACATGAGTACAGACTGGGTGAACTCATTGAAAGCTGCCCTGTGGAGAAAAACTTGGAGGTTCTGGTGGACAAGAAGCTCGACATGAGCCAGCTGTGTGTCCTTATAGCCCAAAAGGCCAACTGCATCGTGGGCTGCATCGACAGAGGAGTGGCCAGCAGCTCGAGGGAGGAGCTCTGTGAGACCCCACCTGCAGTACTGCATTCACCTCTGGGGCCCACAGCACAAGAAGGATGTGGACCCATTTAGTGCAGTCCAGAGAAGGGCCACAAAGATGATCAGAGGGCTGGAGCACCTCTCCTATGAAGACAGGCTGAGGGAGCTGGAGTTGTTCATCCTGCAAAAGAGAAGGCTCTGGGGAGACCTCATTGCAGACGTCCAGTACCTAAAGGGGGCCTGTGGGAAAGCTGAGGAGGGACTCTTTGTCAGGGAGTGTAGTTTTAAAGAGTAGTGGTTTTAAGCTGAAAGAGGGTAGATTTAGATAACATATTAGGAAAGAATTCTTTAACTGGAAGATGGTAAGGCACTGGAACAGGTTGGCCAGAGAAGTTGTGGATGCCCCATTCCTGGAAATGTTCAAGGCCAGGTTGGACGTGACTTTGAGCAACCTGGTCTGGTGGAAGATGTCCCTGCCCATGGCAGTGGGGGTGGAAGTGGGTGACCTTTAAGGTCGCTTCCAACCCAAACCATTCTGTGATTCCTTCTGCTGCCCCTTTCCCTATAGCTGATACCCCTCTGAGAGAAGGGATAAGAAAAGTTTACCTTAACAAGTCCCACAGTATAAACTGCTGGATAACTTCAAATAGGAAGATGTTCCATGGTTGTTTGTTAAGCTTTGCCTGCCTGCTAAGAGAAAATAATTAAAAAGATGATTCTCAGACACAGAAATGTATATTTAATTAATTGCAATTCTGATGATTTCTGAAGTACCCTTGTGTTTGAGATGCTCTCCTACTTTCTAAGTATCTACTCATTGCCTCATGGTATTCAGTGTGCAAATACAGATCTGTGAACCTAGGGCCAAACCTAGTTCTGAGTTCAATCAGAAACTATGTTAAATAATAAAAGTAAAAAAGTCACAGGGCTATATTTTAAAGAAAGCATACTGACTTTTCAAAGTCAGTATACATTCTGACTTTTCAAAGTCAGAACTTCTTCCTTTAAGGCCCTTATTTCAGTTCACTGTGTCTTACAACAGCTAATAGTAATAGGAAAGGGAAGTTCACAGTATGCTGACAAAGTACAAATGAAAGATAAGTTATTTGGTTTACTTTTTTTTTTTTTTTTTTTTTTTTTCCTAAAAATCTAATATTGGCTTGCTGATGCTAGGTAAAACGGAAGCATAAGGACAGATTTAGACATTTTGTATTTCTGAACCCACCTTTGGGATATCACACATTTTCTTTCACATTTACTTAGCACGATAAATATATCTATCTAAGCAACTAAATCAACACTAGGAGCTTATTTTATCTAAGATCAGGAGCCTTGTGTTGTTATGTAGGTGGAAAGGCAGATAGGTTTCTCCGTCTTTCTTGAGATGAGTAGGTGTGTGGAAAAATGCCATGTGAATCAAATTATCCTTGATTCATCATTATAACATTCCCATCATACAAAATGATTTGCATTTAGGAACTCATTTTCACCCCGGCATTTCTGGGAAGTATAAAGTACACAGAAAGAAAAACCAGAACCCAAAGAGTCCACTGATTCAAGAACCAATTTATCTTTGCATTTACTACGCAACAAGTAATTATTGTGGCAATACTCAAGCAATTTTAAATATCTTAAACTGTTTGACTAGATCTCATCATTCTGGTAAGTGAGGAAACTTTGGTACAGTAGTTCTAGTTTTTAAAAGACTGGTGAGAATGTAGTGATATATTTTGCTCACTTGCAAGAGTTTTCATAGTAATTGACTTGTGCATGTCATGTTTTAACAACTCGCAGTTAGCAAATTCCTATTGTAGCGAAATCTTTTTTGTTAAATGCCTACAGGCATTTTGTTAAATGCCTACTATAGGGAAGGTCTCCTCACAGACAATGACATAGGCAAAGCAGAGACGCTTAACGCCTTCTTTGCCTCTGTCTTCAATGCCGATGATGGGCTTCGGGACCCAGGGTGCCCTGAGCTGGAGGACCGGGACGGTGGGGATGACAAACTCCCAACCGACCCTGAACATGTGCAGGATTTGCTACTCCACCTGGATCCCTACAAGTCCGTGGGTCTGGATGGGATTCATCCCCGGGTGCTGAAAGAGCTGGCGGACGTCATCGCGGAACCTCTCTCAATTATTTTTCAACAATCCTGGGAATTTGGAGAGGTCCCGGTAGACTGGAAGCTGGCAAATGTTGTGCCGATTTTCAAGAAGGGTCAGAAAGAAGACCCTAGCAATTACAGGCCTGTCAGTCTCACGTCAGTGCCTGGTAAAATCATGGAGAAGATGGTTCTCGAACTTATTGAGGCGCACCTGGGGGACAAAGCAGTCATTGGTCCCAGCCAGCATGGGTTTGTGAAGGGTAGGTCCTGCCTAACTAACCTGATTTCCTTTTATGATAAGATCACCCGTATGGTGGACCAAGGGAAACCAGCTGATGTGATTTTTTTGGACTTCAGCAAGGCTTTTGACACAGTTTCCCATAGGATCCTACTGGACAAAATGTTCACCATACAGCTAAATAAAAACATCATACGATGGGTGAGCAATTGGCTAACGGGCAGGGCCCAAAGGGTTATGGTAAATGGGACTGCGTCAGGCTGGCGGGCGGTCACCAGTGGGGTCCCTCAAGGCTCCATTTTAGGGCCGGTACTTTTCAATATTTTTATAAACGATCTGGATGTAGGAATAGAAGGTATTTTGAGCAAGTTTGCTGATGACACCAAACTTGGAGGAGTTGTGGACTCGAATGAGGGTGGAAAGGCCTTGCAGAGGGATCTGGATAGGTTGGAGAGCTGGGCGATCACCAACCGCATGAAGTTCAATAAGAGCAAGTGCCGGGTCCTGCACCTGGGACAGGGAAACCCTGGCTGCACGTACAGACTGGGCGATGAGACGCTGGAGAGCAGCCTAGAAGAGAGGGATCTGGGGGTCGTGGTAGACAGCAAGTTGAATATGAGCCAGCAGTGTGCCCTGGCAGCCAGGAGGGCCAACCGTGTCCTGGGGTGCATCAAGCACGGCATCGCTAGTAGGTCAAGGGAGGTGATTGTCCCGCTCTACTCTGCACTGGTGCGGCCTCACCTCAAGTACTGTATGCAGTTCTGGGCACCACAGTATAAAAAGGACATGAAACTGTTGGAGAGTGTCCAGAGGAGGGCTACAAAGATGGTGAAAGGCCTGGAGGGGAAGATGTACGAAGAACGGCTGAGGTCACTGGGCCTGTTCAGCCTGGAGAAGAGGAGGCTGAGGGGAGACCTCATCACAGTCTACAACTTCCTCGTAAGGGGGTGTCGAGAGGCAGGAGACCTTTTCTCCATTAACACCAGTGACAGGACCCGCGGGAACGGGGTTAAGCTGAGGCAGGGGAAATTTAGGCTTGACATCAGGAGGGGGTTCTTCACAGAGAGGGTGGTTGCACACTGGAACAGGCTCCCCAGGGAAGTGGTCACTGCACCGAGCCTGTCTGAATTTAAGAAGAGATTGGACTGTGCACTTAGTCACATGGTCTGAACTTTTGGGTAGACCTGTGCGGTGTCAAGAGTTGGACTTGATGATCCTTGTGTGTCCCTTCCAACTCAGGATATTCTATGATTCTATGATTCTACTCAGAGCACTTAGAATCCCCTTCATTGAAATACCTGTGGTTAGAGTAAATTGTAGCATCTACAGCAACCAGCAGAACTCAGTTTATTGAACATGTTCCTTTTAATCCACCTATATTTCCCCTATCCCTCCTCAATCATTTTGTGTGGGGAAAACCAAAGCTCTTGATTACACAATGTCCCACAGTATTTTCTTTTAGAGCATTCAAACATATAAAAAAAAAAAAAGGACCACATTGCATAATTCCTTCAAAGTTTGCAGTAGTAGTGTTACCATAAAACTCAAATTGACATAATTATTTAAACTTTTCCCAGTATGTGAACATGAAGGCACTGGAAGCATCTGTGGGATTCTGAACATATCTGAAGTAAAGTGCACATAAGTCCCCTCCTGGAAGGGGCATACATCTGCAGTATTTATTGTTCAGGACACTGCCTTAAGTTGACTTGCAGTGCAAGAGGAGTGCTGCAAAGGCTTTATACAGTCCAAATTTTGCAGAATCTGACATAAACAAGGTGCAAACTCTCTGCTTGTTACATGCAAAATGTAATAACCTTCTGGTTGGGATCTACTGTATGCCATCTATTACAGCCCACCTGATCAAGGGGAGTCTGTTGCCAAGGTTTTGCTTCAGGTACAAGTAACATTGTGCTCATAGGCACCTGTCCTGATGGGGGATTTAAACCACCTGGATGTCTGCTGGGAAAGCTACACAGCAGGTTATAAACAGTACAGAAGACTCCTGGAGTGAGCTGAGGATAACTGCCTGGTCCAGGTATTAGAGAAACCAAACAGAGAAGCATTACTGGACCTGGTGCTCACCAATGCAGACAAACTCAATAAGGAGGTTGAGATTGGAAGCAGCCTGGACTGCACTGACCACACCTTGGTTGAGTTCATGATCTTGAGGAACATGGGCCTGGTAAGCAAAGTAAGGACCCTGAACTTTAGAAGAGCAAACTTCCATCTGTTTAAAGATTTAGTGAATGACGAGCTCTGGGAAACTGTCCTTAGGGACAGAGGAACTGATCAGAGCTGGCAGCTCTGTAAGGACACTTCTTAGAGTGCAAGAGCCCTCCATCCCCATGTGTAAGAAATCAAGCAGATAAAGCAGGGAAAGCAGGAAGTGGCTGAGTGAGGACCTGCTGGTCAAACTGAGGTGTAAGAAGCAAGTGCACAGGCAGTGGAAGCAGGGACATGTGGTCTGGGAAGAGTACAGGGATGCCATCCAAATATGTAGGGATGGGATCCAGAAAGCCAAGGCACAGATGGAACTGAATTTGTCAAGGGATGCAAAAGTAACAGGAAGGGATTATATAGGTACATTGGTCAGAAAAGTAAGAGTGTAGCCCTTCTGGTAAATGAGAAGGGAGAACTGGTAACAACAGACATGGAGAAGGCTGAGTTACTCAAAATGTTCTCTGCCTCAGTCTTCAGTGCCAGTCAGGCTTCCTCTCCAGGCTTTCTCTCCAGTTCATGAGCCTCTGGGCAGGGGCTGGGGAGCAGGCTGAGGCAGCTGCAGTTGTTCATCCTGGAGAAGAGAAGGCTCCAGGGAGACCTTACAGCTGACTTCCTAAAGGGAGCTTCTGTAAAAAGGTGGAGAGCGACTTTTTACACAGGTCGATAGTGATAGGACAAGGGAGAACTTTTTTTTCTTTTTTTCTTTTTCTTTTTTTTTTTTTTTTTGGGGGGGGGGGTGGTTTTAGTTGTTTGCATTGTTAGTGTTTGTTTTTGTTTGTTTGTTTTTGAAACAGGCTTATTCCATCTCACTACACAAACCACCTGAGCACAGCAGAGTAGCTGGAAGACACTGTTTTTCCTCAATTCATCTAAAAGAGGCCTTCCTGCTTCTTCATTCAGTTTCAGTATTTTTAGTTGGGAATGCCTTTTCTGCCATGTGAAATTGATACCCTATCTCATTAGCATGCTATTTCTTTTCAGATTTTATTTTCTCCTGTCTATCGCTAGTATTCTCTATTTTACTCTTTACTTTCTTTGTTGTTGCTGTTGTTACTCTGTAATGTGTTTTGCAATGTAGTTTATATGAAAGATGCTGTGCAAAAGGCTAAGGATAATCTAATTTCTTTCTACCAAAGAAAACAGAGTTCTCTAAGACGAGACAGATCCATTATTGTCCTTTTTCAGTGGGGCTAGATGATGTAAAACTCAGAGTAGCTAGTGAGGGTGTATCTGCATTACTGCTTCTCTGTAAGGGCAGAGGGAATACAATGGAAAACACTGTTTTATTTGCACTGTCATTCATTTCTATATTGCAAAAAAAAAAAAAAAATACTGAGCAGATGCATCTTTTTGCTAAACAGAAGTGTTTTCTCTTCCTAATTAATTGGATACTTATGAAGAATTGGCTTAGCAATGCAAAATTGACCTTTGAAGATAAAAGTTATAAGCCATATGGGGCAAAATCCTGCCCCTCTTATGCATGCAAAACTCTCATACAATTGAGAAGAGTATGCATCAGGATTTAGACAAGTGATCATCATACACCGTGATAAACAGCCCCTGGGACAGTTTCATTTGTACAACCAGAACTTTCATGTTTCACTTTATTTTCTTCCCCCTCCTCTTGGGTGCCCACCCTTCCCTTTACTTCTGTATTTCTTCTGGGAAAGTTTTACTCCCACCCACTGCTTTCCTCAATCATCCCATTTTGCTTTAGCACAGTTGGCAAGCTTCTTTGTAGCACACACAAAATCTTAGGAATGAGAATACTAGCACTGCATAATTTAAGAGAGCCTCCTCATTACACTGCCTCTTCATTTCAATTGTTTGAGATTCTTCTGCACCTTAAGGCATATGCAGAATCTAAACAAGATCTAAGTGTGCCTACATTATATTGCCATTTCTTGAATTAAATGTTTTAATACCAACATCCAGAGGGTTAAACTAATAACTCAGAATCAAGCAAATATTTTCCTTCTGAAATACTCTACAAAATACACTGAACATATAGTTTTGTATTGCGCATTTATAAGTTAAATTAAAAGTACTATAGATTATTATATTAAAAGTACTCGCTACAGTAATATTCCCTCTGCTGCCACAAGGATTGTTTTATCATTTTTATTTTTTATTTTTTTCCCACATAAATACTTCTTAAATTCAAATTAAGCCCTGATGGTATCAGGAGATGAAAGCTATAAGATTTCTATAACACCTAACAGTAGCCAAATGCATATTAGAGATTTGTGCAGTCAATGTGTTATACACCCTTCTCAGTACCACACTTGCATTTGATTAACTTTAAGCACAGGATAAATTCATTATAGTCATTAAAAAGAAGTCTAGTGCTCTGGAGCGTCATAACAATCAAATGATGCAGGTGGGAAATGTTCACAACAACCTACAAACTCTTCAAAGCTAGCAACTACTGCAGGTCACCCACACTCACTGAGGGCTGGACTGTACTAGTCATGCTTTCAGCCAGGGAAGAAGTGATTTAAGTTTCAGGCAAAATCTCACACTGATAATGTTTAGACAGCATGGGAATACACCTTGAATGGTGGCAATCAACATAGTTCCTTGTTTGTCAATACAGCTATGTATACCGGGAAGGGAAGGGAAGGGAAAAGTGGTTCAGTTTGAAGGGACCTTCAAAGATCATCTGGTCCACCTGCCTGGCCACTTCATGTCTAACCGAAAGTTAAAGCATATTAATGAGGGCATTATTGATCTGCATAGAGATCATTGATAAAAATATTGAACAGAACCATCCCTAGAACTGAGCCCTGGGGAGCACCACTAGTGATTGTCCACCAGTCAGATGCAGCCAGATGCACTACTACTCTTTGAATTCTGCTGTTCAGCCAGTTCATCAACCACCATAGCATAAACCTGCTTATCTCACAGTTGGACAATTTGTCCAGAAGGATAACATGAGTGATAGTAGTAAGGTCATGAAAGACCTTACTTAAATCCAGAAAGATTATGTCCCTTCATCCACCTAAGCAGGGGGACCTTTTCAAAGAAGGAGATCCAGTTACTAAGGAGATACGGTTACTAAGGCAGGACTTTTCCTTTGTGAACCCATGATAACTATGCCTGATAATAATTTTGTTCTTGAAATGCCTTTCAGTTGCACCCAGGGTAATCTTCTCCAGGCACTGAGATTAAATTATGAGGTCTGTAGTTTCCTGGGTCTTCTGTCATGCCCATTTTGTAGATGGGTATAATGTTGGCTAGCTTCCCATCAGCAGGGACCTGCCCAGACTCTCACAACCTTTGGTAAATTGTTGAGAGGGGTCCAGCTATAACATCATCTAACTGTTTTGAATATAATGCAACACTCTATCTGAACAACCGCCCCTCCCACCCCCCTCCTTTTTTTTTTTTCTTGGAATTAAGAATAAAGCAATTTTACCATATGCATCTCATAATTGGCAAACAGACCGAAAGAATTCAACAAAATTTATCAAGGTGTTTTTAAATTAGGAAATGGGAAAGCAAGGCAGACCTGTATTTCATGTATAAAAAAATCCAGGGAATTTATATGTGGGAACAAGAAGAGAAATAAGGTTTGCTAAGACTACTGACACAAATCTATTAATATGAAAATTCAAATTCATAGGAAAACAATCTTTGTAAGTTCTACTATTCATGGAACTGTGCTGTAGCCATGCAATGGTTGGTACTGAGCGAAGTTTTTTAAATGTACAGTGAATTCAGCTTCTTCTTATTTTAAGCCATTTTACTGGATGTTGAAAGTAGAGGCACATAAAAAACACTACTTACATGTTCAGTCAGTGATTCTGAGATGTTTTTTTCAAATACTCAGGGCCACTGCAGCAATAAACATAAAATGAGGTACAAAACTGTACTCAAATTTTGAACTTTGTTATGCTTTTAGGTTATAAAAAATATATGTATTTTTTATATATAATATATATATTAAAAAAAAAAAAAACACGCAACACTTTAATGTCAAATAAAAAAGGCCTCTCAGGAGTGAGATGCACCAATGCTGCAAGTGGCTGTATTCTATGAGGTGGTAAAATACCCACCTCTTATAGAGTGGGTCTGAGGTCTTCTACATTAACTTTTTTAAAGTTACTCAGATATATCTGTCTACATAAATTCTGCACAACAGTTCCATTAAAAATACTCAGGATTAATTTCTGTACTGAATTGTAGCCCCCAAATTCAATTCCTGCTCTGGTCATCAGGTTCTCTCAGCAGCGAGAAAAAAATACTGTGAGACAAAAGGGCTATTTAAATAAACAGAATGTTAACACAAGCAGAAATGGACAGACAGAGACTATGAATGTGTTCAGGCTGGAAATTAGAAGCTTCTTAATTAGCTAAGAAATAGATAATATTTCAGAGAGAAGAATAAACCCCAGAGGCTTTACAAAAAGGCCCATGTCAGTTTATGGTTGGAGTCACCCATCCATCCTCCTGGCCATGACAGTGGCTGGTGTTTGTCATTCACACTTATGGAGCTGAGGGACATTCTGGGACCCCAGGTCAGAATTAGGGGCACTGACAGAGACCCACAGTGCTTCAATGCAGACCCAGGCAGACGTGTGATGCTGCAAGCAAACACAGGCCATCCTCCTGGCCAGGAGGCAAGGCTGTGACCTGGATTCAGCTCTCTGCTCTATTATTTTGTCTCTCCTGTTTCCTGAGGCACATCTCTGTCCCAGAAGTTTTTCATCCGTGGCAGAAAGAAATACTTAACACCTTCAGAGGTAGCTGCAAGGATCACTATTGCAAAGATCACAGATACTAAAGTAGCAATGATCATATAAGTGCCTTCACAGGGTGCTTTTAGTCCAAAAATCTCGATTTGTATGGATGGGCACAGGCTCCTCAGCATTGTTAGCACACCTAGCCGGTGTCTGCATTTCAGGCCATGTGACAGGACCACTGCTAAGAGGACACGGAGTGCGCAGAGCAGAAGGCAGCCAGGGATGACGCAGTGCCCGTGGTCCTGCTCCCTACTGAGCCCGGGCTGGAGCCCAGGCCGCACTGCGGCTGCTGCACCAAGCTGGAGGAAGTGCGAGGGGGGGGGTGAAGGATGGGGACAGCTTTAGGCCCCTCTGAGCATAAGGGACTGATGTGTGATACCTCCTGTAACCCTCACCATCAAAAACACAACTGCCTTTCTGGGTCTTCCTCCTCAGCCTCCTGATTCAGCTCCAGCCTCCCCCTCTCCTGCCCACATCAGAAGCAGCAGGGCCCTGGTCAGGCCCCTCCATCACTTCCAGTGGAACAAAATTCGGTTTCACCTGCTCTTTTGGGAGGCTCTGAGCTGGCACTGGCTGCTACATCAAAGGACAACTCTGTGCTGTCACCATCGCAGCTGCTTTTTGGTTTGGGGCTGGCATTCCAACAGTTTGCAAATGTCTGTGGATTTGGTACTGCCTGGTGGATGCTTTGTCATGACTGCCTCTCCAGAAGAAATCACTTCAATTAGTGCTGTCTTTAACTGTCTGCCAGAATATCAAAAAGCTATGTATAAAACTGTACATCTGTTGCTACCTAAAGTAGTCTGTATTCCTCTGTGTTTTCCCTATGATCACTTATTTTTCGGTATCTTATTCAGTTAAGACTTTTTATACATATTTTTCAGCTGAAGTCATAAATTCAGCTTGTAGTCTAAAATTCACAGATTGCCTCCGGTGTTAAACTTTTAACAATACACTTAGATTTCTCTCTATAGAAAGTGAAGTAAAAATGTAAGACCCTGTGAGGCATTTCAGAAGACAACCCGAAATAAACCAAATGCAATATATTAAAGACCAGATCATTACTATGAAAGCTTATAAATGCATGGTAAATAGAAGAAAGAAATGACATAAAATTTGAGAAAACAGATGAAATTCAATAAATATGCTTTATTGATGTGTTTGTGGATGGTAGACAGCTCTGCAGAAACAATAGCTTAGAAGCCAGATCACTATCTGGGCTAATAACAGCTCACACCCATGTCTGGTTGGAATTCTAATATCCCCACACGGAAACCACGGCTAACTCAAATAATCAAAAAATCAATATAGGATTTGGACTCTAAGCCCAAATCTGCCAAAAGGTCGAGAATGGAAGGGTTCAGCTCTAATTAGGAGTTGAGTATCTCATCTATGTCCACAGCTTCTGCATATGAATAATGACAGAAAATGAGGAAAGCAAATGTTTTTTTACACAGTGACTCTCAAGATTGTTTTCCTTGAAACGTATCCTGCTTCAGAGCTCATTAGAGTAATCTTCACCATAGGGCTTCCTTGCCTTTAAAAAAATGAAGTTCCAGTCTGCTAAATGCTGTGTGAACCCATGGTGTTAGCATTTCAGCATCTTTTACCCTCATGCTACATTAATAGAGTTGAGTGAATTCATCATGATGCATGACTGGTCATTGTGGGGTCTTGTATCTGGTGAGGCGTTTATGGTTTTTTATTATTTTTTTTGTTGTTGTTTTTGGTTTGTTGGGTTGGGGTTTTCTGTTCGTTTGTTTTTGCTTAATCACTTGGGTCCCATCACTGTTTTTATTTTACTTTAGTAAGCAATTTCTTTGTGATACAAAATTCTGACTAAATTCTTTAATCAGCTTTTGCTCAGAAACTGTTTATTTCCATCTGCATTACAAATGCAGGATTTAAACAATCTATCAACACAGCATAATGCAGCAAGTGATCTTGTCAGTTTGTCCTTTCCTCTCAGGGATGCAGCTACAGTATTCTGTACTTCTGAAGAAAGGAAATAATAGGATTAGAAAAACATTGAGGACAAGAGGATGTCAAACAAAGGAAAAGCATGCTGCAGTTCTAAAGCATTCTCATCTAGTATTGGGAATTGTAATCCATTTGTGCTAAAGACTTTGCCTCTGCTCATTATACAAAAAACCATAAAAGACTCAGACTCATATACTTTGATACTGTAGTTTGGCCTATAGGGAAACATAATTAAAACACATTTGAGTAAAGGCAATTTTAGTCATTATTAAGCAACCTAAAGTACAGTCAGCCACACAAACACAGCATTAGCTAAGGATTACAATGTGTGAGACAGCCAGCAATCAACTAACCTTAAAGGTCCAGTGCTTATTTAACATATCAACTATTGGTACTACAAAAAGCCCAGCTATTTTAGAAAAATGATTCTCTACTTCAGTGAAAGAAATGCAAAAATATGGGCCAACAGGAATAACTAATTTCTGTAGGAACATGCAGCTATTGTGCAGAAGCAAATTTAATTAATTACTCAAATAAATTGCCTTCATCATATAGAACAGAAATCCAAGCAAAGCCTCTAAATTCGAAAATCCAAAGCTTTCCATTGTATCGCTATTAGACAGTTGTATATATATATATATTTAAGTAAGTCACAGTAACAGTTAATGTACAGTATATCTTTAAGAAAAGCCTATAAGCCTATTTCTTTGGCCTTTGGATATATGAATCAGTTTTGTTTTCATTCACTTCTTTTCTCTTTCCACAACTTCAGGTACTAGGCTAAATAACTGTTCACTTAAGACTTAGCTCTGTTGAATTAGAATAGTATGGAGAGGAGTGAACTTTCCCTGCATATTAAAGTTTACATAAGAAAGGTGAAAGAGTGCTTGTGACCTTGCAGAAGGCCATATTCCCCATTGAGACTAAGAAGAAAGCAAACACAGATTATCCTTAGGGGAGTTAGAGTGGTATGCTAATCACTCGCAAGTCCGTGAGTGAATTTGACTCTTGGTCAGGAAATCACAAACTAAAAGATGCTACCTACCCTCACAGATGGTATATCAATTCTAAAAGCAATATCAAAAACAATCATGAAACACAAAAGTTAAGGCTTAGGATATTTTTTCCATCAAAACCTTACAGAAGAGAACTGTTCTCAAAGGATTTCCAGCACCATAAAATACATGTAGACTCCAGTGTGACTTAGGTGGCAGTCTCTTTCACCTCTAGCTCAAGGTAATTCAGATGAGAATCCATTGTTTTGGAGATGATCTGAACCCAAAGCAGAATGGAGAATTTTGACACTCTCTGCTGCAGTTATCAAAGCCAACTGATGTTTACAGAGGTTGTAAATATTGTTCTGGCAATACTTTTTTTTTTTTTTTTTTTTTTCACCAGTTCTTGTGTGCAAATATCATAACAGTATCATTGACTTGGTTTAGCCCCTTATATTTCTCAGTGTTCATTCAAGCAAGGCTTAAGCAATTTTGCCCAGATGTGTGTACATTTCTATGTATCAATGTAATCAGAGAAAAGGCAGAGATCAAAGCTTACTGTCTCCCAGGTGAATCAAAGAGCCACAGAGTCACTGTCTCACCCACGAAGCTTGGTTATTCATTAGGATGTAGAGGATGTTCATCCTATCAGCAAATACTACTTAAGCAGGTTAAAGCTACAAGTAAGTCTTTTGGAAAATGCCACTGGAAAGTGCTGTATGTGTCTGTCTGCTTTCTGCAGAAAGCGGGATGATGAGATGTGGAGATAACATAAATGTTCACAGAGAATACAAGTTACTGAATCTTTCTGACCCACTTGGCTGCTAGTGCATCTATAAGCTAAAACACTAAAAGTAGTCATCAAAGATATGGCTGTCTACCAACTGCAATAGGACTTGCAGTTGCAAAATGTCATCATACTGCTGCAATCAAGCAAGAGATTGATTTAGCAATAGCATTATTTTCAACCGTCCACTGAATCATAAAATCATTGGATGCCACTTTATCTTTTACAAGATCCTTTTGCGTGGGCTTTATTTTTGAGTGTCTCTTCCTCACTCTTACATATAATGGCAAAAACCATGAAGAGCTCCTAAAGCTCTACTTTGCAGAGGCATTCAAGCATGCAGCAGCTGCAGTCCCACATATGAGCTCCACCAAGTACCTGACTGATGTCTGCCTTGTAGGATATTTTCCAGCCTGCTCCACAGCCTGGAGCATTTCTAGGCTCCATCAAGGGGTGCTTGCCTGAGAATTGCCCTCCCTGCACATGTTCCTGTGCTGACCTGATGCCACCAGCCGCTCCTCTCCCCAGCCCACATGCCGAAGAAGAAGGGAAGCTTTTCATTAACTTATGTCACAACAGAAACATTCAATGCAGAGACATTAAAGGAAAATTGTTTGCTAGTAAAGCATGAAAAATACATGGTTATGGACACATGCAAGTCCTGCAAATGAGCAGAGTTTGATATCCCTTTAACAATAGCTTGTCTTTGTGACATTTTGGTGCATCCTGAGGGTTACTTCTGAGACGTAGAGTCTTTTCAGCTCAGCTCACTTTAGTGAAACTGACAGCTGAGCCACATACACACAGGTTACTCAGTGGCAAACTACCTATCAGTTTCTCTCTTTTTACTGGTTGTGTTTTGTCCTAGGCTTTTCAAGTGTTGCTGGGACATAATAATAATAATTTAAAATAATAATAATAATTGGTTTCTTCATTCCACGTTCAGTAATTTTCCACCTTTTCTCTCCCTGCAGAGGGACCACATATAATCATTCTTGGTGAAAGCAGCCATTAAATTTTAAGTATGGTGCCCAGGCTGGAGGGTATGTGTTGGAAACCTTGCCAATAAATGTAGGTAAACATTTACCAAGAAGTATTCACAAAAGATAATTTTTCATGACTACATAATAAACATGTAATATTTATTGGACTCCATGTATCATATGCAAGTTCCCCTAATCATCACATGTACCTACTGATGTCTCTTTGAGCTGCTCCAAGGACAGGCAGCATCTGCCAATTGTTGCGAAATGTGCATTTTATATAACAATATAAATGTATCTACTCTAATTTTAGCTCCTGCCAGCAGGGGGAAAATGTTTGCAGCTAAAGATACAAAGTTTGAAAATTTCTAATATGCATACTACTGTATCACTAACCTTAGTGACACATGAATAAAACCCAAAGGATTTTACTGTTAATTTTTCAGCATATATTTAAAATTTCAAAATGTTCAATTACAGTTTAGTCAATTTGCTACACTTTTTCTCATTGTTGTGCCCCTGCCCTTTAAATTAGGAGACTCTCTCTACTATGACTGCAGTATAGACAGTTTTCTTTCACTATTAGTAATTCCATTGAGAAGTCTGAGGCAGCCTGGTAAGATTAATCTTCATTCTTTCCTAACTTACCAAAACTGAGTATTTCCCTAGTTACAACAAAGAAATTATATTTACCATTGCTCTTACAAATTCAAAAATATTTCCACGTTCAGAAATATTTGCATATCTGTTTACTAAACAGTAACAGAATAAAGTAGAAGAGAAAGATAGAGTATCCTTAAATATAGACAGCAAACTCCTTGCTTTTTCATTTCTTCCTTTTATATTATGACTTTGTTTTTTTATTTTTTTTTTTTTTCTTAACTGTTGCCATGTGAACTGGCAATACAGCATACAGACTCCTATACCTGTTAATGTCTTCCCATTTTGAGAAAGATAGGCATTTTTAATGTATCTCTCTCTGAGAACAGATTGCATTCCAGACAGACCTCATGCAAAAAGAAGAATTCAAAGTATCATTAAGCATTTCAGCAAAACTGCAACTTCCACCAGGCAGATCTACCAATGTGCTTCAATTTAGGAACAAACTTCTGATTTGATACTCCAAATACAAAACCCATTTACTAACAGGACTAACAGCAAGAGCTAACAATTAAAATAGCTCTTGAACATTAGTTTTGCTTACTCATCTGAACTTCCTAAGGACTAAGCCTTGTGTAATTTGTATCCAACCTCTGTACAATCCACATTATCTTTTAACTCAAGAAAAAGTAAAATGTAAAAAAGTAAAAAAGAAAAAAAAGTGTTTGTGATGGAAACTGAGGAAGAAAAAAAAAATCCCTGTAAGAAAACACTTAGCATTAATGCAAAAAAAAAAAAAAAAAATGCTAAATGTGATGGGAGGGATTTCTTACATTTCAACCATATGCTGAGACTAATCTTTTCCAGAAAAACTGCATTCCATGTAAGTGTATCTGGAGAAGAGCACTTAGCTGGATACAAGTCATAGACACTTGTGCTCAATTTCTAAAGGGAGGAAATGGAAGAAAAAGAAGGAGAGGAAAAGCTATATTAAGAAGTTAAATTGCAGGAGCCCTTTGACTGCTATTATAAACTGAAGAACATCTTCAATACTGAAAACCTGCCATTAATCTCTTATTTACACGGAAAGCACATGCTTCTTTTTATCTGAAATACTTACAGTAATGACAGGAGCTGCGACTAGACAGAAAAACACAATATGTCTGGTTATCAAGAAATTTAGATTTCTTATCTAAATTTGGGTTTGAAGCTGATATTTGCCTACTGTGAGCATCTGCTCACTGAAACTTATGTTCCCATCATTTTTACTGCTAATAGCAGTGGTGAAATAACATTTTCACTGGGTCCAATTTTTCAGGAAGCAGTCATTCCTAACAGGGAGGCAATCCATCCACTGAATCCTCCCTGAAATCACAGATTTAAAAGCCCAGTAGCTGTTGATGGTGAAGTCCAACAAGAGGTTAGGCATAAACACATCAAATTCACTGATTTTTTAAAACCCAAATCATTTTGAAAGAATAGTTTGAGCTAACAAAATAAGCATTTTGTTATGTGACCATTCTCAGAAATTTCCAGCAAGGACAGCCTCTTGCTGCACTTCTAATCAGACTTGGTAAATACAGCAGCTGTATACATCTGCTTCTCTCTATGCATGACTGAAATGATAGTGCATGATTGGGAGTGGCCATGTTTATTTATTAGATTTAGTTTATTTTTTAAGAGTTCTAGAAGCATGTGTGATATTTAACAGAAGATCGTTGTGTGCTCCTTTGAACATCTGTGCTGTGGAATGGAAAACAGCAAAGTTTCTGTCTTGCTTAACAAGCTAATTCAAAGTCAGGGAAGACAGAAGGCCATGACACCATTCATGCAAGGAAGATATAAAGTCACCTCTGATTTTTTTCTCAGGGTATTCCATCATGTAATTTATTAGCCTCATTATAGACTAACATACCCAACACACACTTACTTTTACTGTGATCACAACATTAATTCTGGTGATTGCCCTGAAGTCCCCATATGGAGATTCACGCAACCCAATGTAGCACCTCTGAAAGCAAATGCAGAAGGAATGCAAACATAATAATTCAAGCCTAATCCCATCATTCATTAAAAAAATACATTTTTTTTTTCTCACTGCTACATGTTCATCTCACTCTCTTATTTACATAAAACTCCCACTGATTACACAGATGATGGTAATTAAACTAAATCATTCTATGGGAGTACTGCCAAAGACAGATAAACCCAGGTCCTGCTGTACATATGTCATATAATGGGGATATCAATTAAAGTGCCAGATATTGAGCACAGAGATTAATTTATTTTAACTTACATACGTACTCAAGTTTCTGAATCATAAGGCCACAGCTTATCTACTCATCTACAAGAAACTGTTAGAAGCAAGTTCTTTGCTGTGAGAAAATGTTAATTAAGACTGGTAGAAAAGTTTCTATACATACTGCAAATTTTTACTCATCTGTTTTTTTTAGCACCATTGATTTTTACCAACTAATAATAAAAGAAAAGGTCTAGGCAATGTCAACACCACCTTTGTCATTCCTTAAGAGTCGTCACATCTTTACTTCTAATCCACTAACAAAACATATTGATTCTTGCAATAATTAGAGTTTCACTCCTTGTTTTGAGTACATATCCTTCATGAACAGTTGAATGCCATGAGGCCTGTGAATGTGCAAGATGGGTCTGAGTGGAGGACTAAGTGGTTACCCCTCATACTTTGAATGAATTCTGCCAGCAGCTCATCCCATTAAGGTAACAACGGGCCTCTGAAACTATTTTATGTCTTAATGGTACCCTGCTGCTTGGCTTCCTATCTCACATTTGCTGAATCAACACTATCGCAAAACAGCAAAGCCTGTCAGACATAGCAATGTTTCAATACATGCTGATTCATCATGACAGAACACTGAAAGCCCTGTGGCATGTGCAGAAGAGCTTTAAATAGTACTTGGTTGTTAACTTATTTTAATTAAAAAGGCAAATGCACAAGAGAGAAGAAAACAATCTTTCTGTATCACATCACTTTTATTTGCTCCACTTACCAGCACAGGATTGCCTTTGTTCCACTAACAAATTCTATTTTAAAAGAATGTTTTCCTCCCTACTTTCATATTTTCCTTTCTTTTCTGCATAGCATATCTAAAGGCATACAGCTACTGGCTGCAAATACTACAGAGAATCACTAAATATAGGACAGCATGAAAATATGTTGAATACATTTGTCAGCACTGTATTAAAACAGAGCTGCATAGCAGAAAGATTCCCACATTGCTAATAGATACTGGCTTTATCACCTTTCCCAAGGTGAGAGCACCCACACAGGTATCATAATCAGTGACAATTTTGCAAATTGGCTCAGGATATTTTATTTATTTTTCCCTCCATAAAATGTGGGCTGAAAATGTGCTAATGAAGGTTATACCACTTTTAGTATTATATTATTAGCAGAAATTCATTATTTCATTTGAAATTACAGAGGTCTGAATCTCCTTTGTTTGAAGTGTTGCCAGCACAGCTGCAGAGTGCATCTCAGATTAATGGGAGCCATGACAAACAGTATGAGTTACCCCAGTGCAAACTTTCCATCAATATGCACAGCAGGTAAACAATTGCAAACTTCCATATTTTCTCTGTACTGTGAAGTCATTGCAGATGACATTATGTTGTTATGTAGCAAGGGACATCAAAGCAGTATGTCACATCAGCAGAAAATCCAGAAATAGCACAAGAAATATTTCCACAAACTATTTTCAGCCTTTCCTGGGAAAACTACTGTGAAACTGCATGGTAGAGCTAAAAAATTTCACTAGTTTGCAGACTTATGAATCCATGATATAGAAAAGGGTGAGTGTTCCTTAATGAACAGCCTTTCAGCTTCACAACAGCTCTGCAAAACAGAAGAAGGGCTGCTGAACTCCCTCAAAAAAAAAAAAAAAAAAAAAAAAAAAAAGAAGTTTTGCTAATGCTATGACTCTATCATTGATTTTTTTTTCTTCAAACATGTCTGTGAGATTCATGGTGCTACCTAATAATCTAACATCTAGAGCAAAGCAGAAACCATCCTTTTCCCAGACTTTAAAATAAAATAGTTACTTTCATTTTTACAGGTAACAGGAACTACACTGTGCATGCCAAGTTGTGATGAGAATCATTTCCAAGTATGTTTTAGCACCATGAACGCAAGTAAAGGCAGCTCATGGAATCCACACTTAATCTTCTCTGTGCTACCATCACTGCTTCTTTAAACACCCTTCCAGACACTAAAGAGTATAACTGGCTGCCTCTGATGTCTTCTGCAGCCTATGAACAAATGAGGAGCACTGCAAGGAAATCCTGTTCCTGGTGCTTTTCAAATCACTGTGATTTTTTTTCTTGGTGCTTCAATGAAAAATAATTTAAAAAAATAAAAAATTAAGTAGTTTTATACACCAGCCCTAAAAATCTCAGCTATGCTCACTTTAGACATGACAGGGTTTTCATGTTGATAAATATTTTTGTTGTTGGGATTATATAATGAAAGAGAACTCAGTAAGGGTGGTAGTAGAAAAGTTTATCTTTTTAAAAGCATCTCAATAATAACGATGTCTGTTGATTTGGGGAACATGAAATTTCACATACATATACAAGCTGTGTTTGAAAATGTCCTAATTTACTTGTTATCAATTGATGTTTGTATAAAACTAACCATAAGTACAAAACACCCAGAATACAAAACCAGTATAGGTACGTTCACCTATCAACAAATGTGGAGGTTATAAATGTTTTGTTTTCTTAACATTGGCTATATATTACATCCAGTCATGTAGCTTTTGTAATAGTCAAAAAAAAAAAAAAAAAAAGTCTAAACTCTCTGCTCCCTGATGAATGTCCATTTGTACTAATTCTCCGCTTTTCTTAGCAAATCATTTGGCTCCAGTGCAAGGTACTCTTAATAGTATTTGTTATCATGCAGACTTCTGGCAGTCATCAGTATCTTAAGTTTCCACTGGTATTTCTTATCATTAAATGGCCATGTAAGTCTCCTGGTTTTAGCAGATATCTTGCCTACTGTTCCCTACTGTTCTTTTTTTTTTTTTTTTTTCCCTTACATTTAAATCAATAATCCTCCAGTCCAATTAGTCATACTTAAAAAGATTACAACTATCTGTTAATTCACAAAAATAAGTAACACAGGAAATGTGATATTATATCAAATACCTTACACAAAAGACACGGATATGTCCCATAGTAAAAAGGACAAAAAGCAATAAGACTAAATTTTAGCAAGAAGAATTTATATTAGAAACAGAACTAGGGCAGCGTAAACACTCAGAGTGCTTCGGAGTACTGCAACAGTGTCATTGGAGGTATCTAAGAGCATAAACAAAAATCTACCTTGAAGTGTTATAGGTCTTGTCAATCTTACCATGGTGGACTAAAGAGCTTTTAGCACTTTCTATCCCAATTAATCTAGAATATACAGGAGAAATGGAAAATACAAAGTTTGAAAGATGGACTGAAAAAAGTTTACAACATTCTAAATTAGTATGTGAGCTCATCACTAGAGCCCATTTCATTCTTTCAACACCTATTAACAGAAAATTAGCCTTTAAAGCTGATGTTTTAAAGCAGAGTGGGAGAAGGAAGGAGAAAAATGACATTAGATATAGCCATACTACAACTGATAAGAAGTTCACCTTCCATACTTCTTTCCTAGATGGAATTTAAAGACTCACAAAAGATACATGTCTTGGGTGAAAAGAAGTGTACAGAATGTCCCACCAGAAATTCTATATAACACAACATTCCTTAATATTGTTGGCATTCATAATAGCAAGGTCTCATTAAGATATTTATTAAAACAGCGCTGATTTATACCAAAGTGACTTAGACATATCTGTTCTGTCCATTGCTTTAGTTTCTCTGGTGGTTATCTTCATATCTTTAGCTACACATTTTGATGTCAGAAACATCTGAAATGCAGTAAGATAAGAAGAACCTTGAAAGCGTGTACATTTCCAGCAGGAGGCACCTAAAGAAATCTGAATCCATGTCCCAGGGAGCCAGAAGCACCACAGCAGTGATCACACATCCTGCTTCACCCCACCTGGCTCCAGCAGAGGACATGACCGCCTGCACTCATCCCCACAGGCAGCACTTACATGTTCATTGCCTTTTCTGATCTGCCAGTGCAGCTGCTTCTGCAATGGCACAATAATAACAACCCAATCCATGCATGTGATCCAAGCTTTTGTTCTACTTTTGTAGTAGTACTTTAATGGTAAACTACAATTTACATTATTTGAACTAGCCCAGCTCAATATGAATTCATTACAATTAGGGGACAACACTGAGAGCAGTTGAACTGGGTAACCTGAGGGGAGGAAGGCAGGTAAGTGGCCCAACAAAAGCTGAAAGCGTTGTGTGTTCCAGAAAGGAAAGATGTTTATGCTTTTTTTATTATTATTATTATTTTATTATTTTTTATTTTTTCTCCCCCTCTAGCAAAATGCAACTGCACAGAATCACACCAAATCACAGAATGGTTGAGGTTGGAAGGGGCCTCCAGAGATCACCTAGTCCAACCCCCTGCTCAAGTAGGGTCACCCAGAGCATGTTACACAGGATGGCATCCAGGCAGGTTTTGAATATCTCCAGAGGAGACTCCACAACCTCTCTGGGCAGCCAGTTCCAGTGCTCTGTCACCTGAATTATAAAGAAGTTCTTCCTTACATGGTAATCAAACCTTCTGTGGTTCCATTTATACCCATTATCCTTTGTCCTATCATATGGAGATGAAACCTCCTGTGGTTCAGTTTATACCTGTTACCCCTTGTACTATCACTGGCCACCACTGAAAAGAGTTTGGCCCTATCATTGTCCCCTCAGTAGAGGTTGATAAGATCATCTCTCAATCTCCTCTTCTCTAACCTAAACAGGGCCAGATCATTTAGTCTTTTATCATAAGACAGATGCTCCAGTCCCTTAATCCTCTTTGTGGGTCTACACTAGACCCTCTCTAGAAGTTGTACATCCCTCTTGTACTGAAGAGCACAGAAGTGCACGCAATATTCCAGGTGTGGCCTCACCAGAACTGAGTGGAGGTGGAGAATCACCTCTCTTGACCTGCTGTCACCATTCTTCCTGATGCAGACTAGGATCCCATTGGCTTTCTTGGTCACAAGGGCACATTGCTGGCTCATGGTTAACTTGTCCACCATGACGCCCAGCTCCCTCTCTGCAGAGCTGCTCTCCAGCAGGTCAGCCCCCAGCCTGTACTGGTGCTAGAGGTTGTTCATCCCCAGGTGCAGGACCCTGCACTTACCCTTGTTGAACCTCATGAGGTTCCTCTCCATCCAACTCTCCAGCCTGTCCAGGTTCCTCTGAATGGCCACACAGGCCTCTGGTGTGTCAGTCACTCTGCCAAAGTTTGTATGACTTATTATGACAATTCTCTGTGTTTAACAGTATCTCTGTCTTGCAACTTTTTTTTCTCTCTGAAGATGAAAATAGACGTCTATCCGCAAATAAATTGTTATCCTATCCTGATCCCCTTTTCCTTTTTTCTTTTATTACTTTAGAATACTTTGTCAGTAATTCTTTGGTAAAGAATAATTTCTTTTAGTTACTTCTAACCTCTGCCATTTAAAACTTTGTCATTATTGTATTCTAACTCTATTTTCAGGCTACAAAGACTAAATATAAGATTAAAAGGTTAAGAAAAGGCAGCACCTTTTGTGCATAAAGAAGACTCATGGACAAATTGCTTGCTTTATGGAATCAAGGAAGCTAACAAAAGTTCTCTGATGACAGTTACAAAAGAAGCAAGATTTCCATTCTTCAAAGCTGCAGAGAAAAGATCAGTAGAACCCTCTGGTATTCAATACTTTAATGTAAGCCTCTATAATTAAATGTTAGATTTTCTATTAGGGAAATGATCAGATTAAAGATGGGTTGATCAAAGATTAAAATTTAATTTGGCTACTTTAGATACTCTAATAAAGATGTTCTGTTGATTCTCAAACCAGTAGCACTTAAATTAAGAGTGTTCCAAGGAATGCCTCATCATGTTGTGAACTGCAGTGTGTTCATCCCTACTGAGTGCAATTTTTTTTCCTTTAAGGGAAAAAGAAAAGCACACACAAGAAAATTTTCTGCTGATCTTTGCAGGTTAAAAGGGCAATAGAATTTATACTGTACCCTATCCTTCGAATTTTCTCAGCCTAATTGCTCATTACACTCAGAGGCTCACATTTCTAGAAAATAATGTTAGGCTTTAGCCCATGTCTCTTCAAATACATTTTTTTATTTATTCATTCTAATGCAGAATGTATTTCTCAGCAGAGGATCAAACCCACCACAAGTAGTATATGATGCATGACCCTATCAGCATGAAGAGGAAATTCCCTTTTATGTCAGCTAACTTCTTTGATATCATAATTACCTTTCTACATCTTACCCCATAAAGGAGTAAACAAAAGGAAATAACTAAAGCACAATAAGCTTTCCTGCCTTGTTTTAGTAGAACAACAGTGTAATATGGCTACATTCAAGATATCTGTGAAGAAAGGAATGGCATCAATAGCACAAAAACTTTAGTTCCTAAAAGAGCTAAATGTGTATAGCTCTACTAATAGGTAGGAATAAGACTTGACAGTAAGCGAACAGAATGAGCAATTAGTCTATCTACTGGCATTTCAAATACCACATAGACATTCCTAGCACAACTCTGTGACTAACATAACTCTAAAAAATGATTTTCCATTACTTTTATGGCATATTTTAACAAGTGATGGGCAATTTGTTTGCTCAATAAAACATGCAAACCTTTGCCAGTTGGATATTTTTTTTTACTTCAGTCTTGATTTCTTCACTTCTCTTTTACTCCTTTAATTGATACTGACTAAATAGTCATTTGTTTATGCAGGCCCAAAGACTAGCTTAAAGTACATGACAAAGTAGGTGACTACATTGACACCCTTATCATTCTTGTCTCTGTTAACTGTACAAAAATTGTCCACAGGCATCTCAACCCACCCAAAATCTAAACAAGCATCTCTCTCTCTCTCACTTTTATGTATATAGGTAAGGGGATATAAAATCAGATGGGAAGAATATGGGCTTTAGGTGCAGCTGTAATCAATAAGGATTAAATTCTATATAATCTGCTATATAATGCTGAATCTAAGCACTGGAAAATGCAAGAATTTGAAATGAAAACAAAATCTTGAATCTAAATCTTAGACAATATTCTGTATCATAATCAGTCTTTTGAAAAACACTGTATCACTTTAAAACAACACTTCAACTGACTGGATTCTTATTATGGGTTCTAAGTGATTTTCTAAAACAAACAAAACAAAACAAAAAAAAAGCAAACAAAAAAACTATATTTATAAAAGCTTTACTAGCCTCTTTTATAGTTTTCCTATATTTATAAAATCTTTACTAGATCACAACAGCTGTGGTTATTTCAGCCATCTAGAATCATAGAGGGGGCAACCATATGCATTACATATTTTTCCTCATCTATGGTTATGCACATACAATTATATGCTCTCATATATATATAACAAGACAGGTAAAAAATGTGGCCTGATTATATTTAAAGTTGTCCATGCAGGTATGAGGGACAAATCTGATAATTTTCATGTTTACAATATTGCTTCTTCCCAATCTCCCAAACCACCCAAACATAGGAGGAGAGGGAGATGGAGGAGGAAGAGAAACAGCGATACACAATGGCTGAAAATATGCATGATTTTTAAAAACCTTAGTTTCTGAATGTTTTGTACTGTGTTTTGTTTTTGTTTGCTTTGCTTTTTGATTGGCAAGATGAGAATTCTAAATGTAATGATGCTTCTTCATTTCATGAGACAGTACCACATACTGAAATTCTCAAGGGCCAGAATTTTTAATATCAATATTTCAAGGGACAATTCTTGAAATAAACCCATCAATTCTGTGCTTTAATAACTTCCAAAACTTTTGTGGTGGATTCTGCAACACTTGAGACTTTTAAGGTTCAGCTAGACAACGTGTTAGACAATCTTGTTGAGACCCCGTTTTAACCATGAAAGGTTGAACTGGATGATCTCTGAGGTCCCTTCACATCTGTGCTTTTTGATGTGTCTCTGCCTTCTTTCCTCCTCTTTTATTTTCCAGGCAATCATTCTAAGTGTGAGCTCTGGGACTGTGAGGAGACAACCCTCCTTCCTATCCCATTAGATTGAGCTTTGGGGGGATCTATCAAGATTTTTTTCTTTATAAGAAGGTTACCAAAAAATGTCTCATGCTCAAAAGTCTCCACCCAGCAACCTGTCAAGGGCAGGTCTCTGATATGAGGTTTGATTTTAATGTACTCAGCACATAAGAAGGCACAGGAAAAACTGCACAGTCCCCACTGGCCCCTTAGATATGTCTTCTTGGTGCACTGAAGCTGGTGATGCTCCTGGATCCTCTCACATGGAACTGCTGTTTCCCAGCAGCTTGGTCTCAGCCTCCTGCCAGTATCTCAGCCATACCCTCCCTCACAGGTCATGAGCTGGCAGTAACACATTTGTGACATCTAGTGAAAGCTGCAGAGCATAGATGTTTCCCTATATCTTGCTCTGAATGTCCGACAATTTTTCTTTCAATAAATTTCACTTTGCACTGCTGTAAATATTTGAAAGTATGATTTTACTACCTGAGACATGTAACATATTCATCATTTGCCAACATGTAGTATCAGTAAAGGCTGTTGTTTCTATCTACTTATTGACAACCATGTTGTTATTGTTGTTTCATCAGTTTTTGTCAATTTGCTTGGTTAAAATCCAAAGCTGTTACTAATCTATGACATAATCAATCTCCAATTTGGAAGCTTCTTTCTAACTTTTCTATAAAGTTCTGTGAATGCATTAAACCCAATAAAACAATAGGAACATTTTCTGATAAAATTTAAAATTCGTTATATAGGGTTGTCTTTCTTCCTGTGCTCATTGGCTCATAATAAATGAATAAACTAAATTTCAAGATTCCTTCTTATTGGGAATATTCTGTCATCCAGCCAGTGACTTACTATGTCTATTATTAGATGCACTATTCAATTAAGATACACACTCAGGAGATCTACTTAATGAGGATGTCTCACAGTGAACATCTAAGTCTAGTGATACTCATTGGCAATGACTTCCATAATGGGGACAGTAACTTGCCTTAATAGGGATGCCTTAGGTTGAGTTAGTGCATTAACCTGTCATGTAGTACTTCTGTCTTCTCTGACAACAGCTTTCAGATTTTCTCAAGTGATGACAGAAAACATGAAATATGTATCTAGCCTCCTCGTAGCTCCAACTGTGCAATAGTATCAAAAATAACAGAGCTAATGAACATGGGTTTGAGCCCCTGTATTGGGTTTACATGGCAAGGACTTCGTATTAGCAAGGTTGCAGGGGTGGCCTTTGTGAGCAGAGCCCAGAAGCTGCCCCATATCAGATCAGAGCCAGCCCCACCTGGCTCCAAAAGGGATCTGCTGCTGGTCAGAGCTAAGCCAATGACTGACATTGGTTGTGCCTCTGGGAGAGCAGATTTAAGAAACTGAAAGTAAATAAATAATTAAATATGAAACCTGCTGTGCAACAGCAGCTGGGAGTGAGGATAGAGAAGCAGCTCTGCAGACTCCAAGGTCAGTGCAGCAGGAGGGCAGGAGGAACTCCAGGCACACAGCAAAAAGTTCCCTGCAGCCTGTGGAGAGGCCTCTGGTGGAGCAGGCTGTCCCCCTGCAGCCCATGGGTCCCACATGGAGCAGATCTCCACGCTGCAGCCCCCCCATGGGTGGAGGAGCCCCTGGTGGAGCAGGTGGATGTGGCCTGGAGGAGGCTGTGGCCCATGGAGAGCCCCCGGAGGAGCAGGCCCCAGGCCAGAGCTGCAGCCCATGGAGAGGAGCCCACGCAGGAGCAGGAGGTCTGGGGAGAGCTGCCGCCCATGGGGGACCCGTGCTGGAGCAGGTTGCTCCTGGGGGATGGACCCCATGGTACGGAACCATGTGGGAGCAGTTCTTGGAGTGCTGCTGCCTGTGGGCAGCCCTGGCAGGCTCAGTTTGGGAAGGACAGCATCCCGTGGGAGGGACCCCACGTGGAGCAGGGGCAGGGAGTGACTGAAGGAGTGGCAGAGATGAAGTGTCATGGACTGACTGCAGCCCCCATTCCTCATTCCCCAG
Organism: Aythya fuligula; assembly: GCF_009819795.1. NCBI lineage: Eukaryota > Metazoa > Chordata > Aves > Anseriformes > Anatidae > Aythya > Aythya fuligula. Next base: position 22,116,563 of record NC_045559.1, on the reverse strand, counting down.
TGTCATTCAAGAGGAGGAGGCAAAAGAGGGTGGAAGGAGGCAAAGTGTTTCTATTTTGCTTTTACTTTCTCACTCTGATGATTTAGTTTCTCAGTCTGCTAGTGATAGGCAATAAATTACATTAATCTTCCTAGGCTGAGTCTGTTTTGCCCATGACAGTACTTGGTGAGTGATCTCCCTGTCCTTATCTCAGTCCTCGAGACCTTTCCATTGTATTTTCTCCCCTTTTTCTTTGAGAAAAGGGAGTGAGAGAGTGGTTATGGTGGAGTTTAGATGTGCAGCCGAATAAATTCACCACAGCCCCCTTCAAGCCAAGTTAAAAAATGAATTTTCAATTAATGTCATAAATTGCAAAGAATAACAACAGGGAAAAAAAATCACATTCAAAATTTGTAAATCAGCTTTATGGAAAAGTTTTTATGTAGACTTCAAAATTAATTTCCTACAAGGGGAAAAAATATCTTCTTCCTTGTATTGTGAAAGCTTCTGTCAAACACAGGTGTGTTGTTTCATTTGTACTATATTTCATAGTACCTACTACAGGTTTATGGAACCAACACTGAGGTTTTCTTAACAAGGGGAATAACACTGAAACATCATAGATAAATAAAATCGATGAAACATCTTCTAAGTTTCTACACGAGGTGAGAAAAAAAATGCAAGAAAAAATTATTGAAATTGTTCAGCTGTAAAAGAGAAAAAAAACATACCTGGTAAAAATATAGTCATATGATATACACTTATCATTTGCAGGTTACAAATGGCAAGCAGATGCCTAACTTCAACACTCCTGAAGTCCCAAAAGAGTCACGCTCAATATCTGCATACAAACTAAACTAACAGACATACTAGACTTAACATTTTATTAAACTGCCTGTGCTTGTGTGAGTCTTTTGTCCAGTAATACCAATGTCAAAAGTGTTAGGAAAAGACCATTGTGAACAGTAGATCAGCTCATATAGTTTCTTCATCTGAAAATCAGATTAACTGGGGATGAGAAGTAAAAGCTGATTTTAGAATTTCAACACCAGTGACTCTATTCTACGTGTTTTTGGTAACTCTCACCTACCAAATAACATCAAATTGGAGAAATTTATAAACACCCTACAAATCTGGCCCATCTTTGGCAAAAGGCTACTTCTTTATAGTACAAGCTATACATCATAAATGTTAATAATACCCTTGAATTTGTATTTCTTAAAGGATTTCTAATTTGCGGAATTCTATTGTAAGGTAGCAAGACCATTTGAACAGGATTCCTACCCTACCTATAAAGATTTACTATTGCTATTTCGTATCTTTGATTTTGAATAGATTTATTATTTCTTATACATTATTTATTAATCTTATAAAAGCTGAATTAGTTGATCATTATTGTAGAGGTGAGGTTAAAAGACTATCATTTATCTATTTACTTTATTAGCTGTCTCAAATGCAGCATAATTCAAGCCAGAAAGATCAAACCTGGAGCACTTTTGCTTTTATCACTCAGAAGAAGATTTCCTATAAAGTATGAAATACTAATTCATAATTATTAGTGATCTTTCTTTTAAGTTTTGCCTCTGCTGCTCATTGCTCTGTCATTACTTAAAACCTTTCAGCACCTGGAAATACATTTTCTTTGGATTTCTAGAAGGATCCTAGTTTTGATGATATTTTGGTATATTCACTTATTCACTTGTATAAAACCATCCTTGTCAGTTTAAATTATGCATCAGCAGCAGCTTTATATCTGGAATAAAAAATAAAATAAAACAGCCTAAGTCTTGCATTTTGTATATTTCAGAAAAATAAAAAGAAAAATTGTATTTAATGTTGGGAACCCAGTGCAGGATACTTCTGACTATTACAACACTCACACTAATAATGATCTGGGGGGTACTTCTTGTGTCCCTGTGTAGTCTAATGGACCTTTCTTATCTCTGGAATGAAATCTCTAGTACAGTTCACACTGGAAAATGTCAAAATTCTGAGACCACACCTGGTAATATGTAATGCATTTTAAGAGAAGGAAAGACACCGAGTGTGACCGAGTGTCATCTTATTTGATTGGAGATTTCTTTTTCTTTTACGTAAACACCAAAATCCAGAAGGCAGAGCATTTCCTTACCCTGCCACACAGTTTTGTTTAACTACTCTAGACTAGTCTTGGTTTAACTGCCTTTACTGTAGTTCTTCGCAGATCGTTCTTATTTCCACCAAAACCCCACTATTTTATTTATTTTTTTTTTCTTATGGAAATAAATTTCAATCATTAGCTATTTCATTCAAAGACAAACCTTTTTCAAATGTATCTACATTAAATTTACTGCAGCACAGTTTCACTAAATGTTTACTAGCTTCTCTATTATAAGCTTAGAACAAGAAGAAGTGTCTTCCAATCTCAGTTGAACCCTTCATGGTTTTAAAACTACATGTATTTCTATGATTTCACTCTTTACTGTTTAAATTATCCAAATCCCTTTAATTTGTCTTCACTTATAAACCTGGTCTAACCTTTAACCACACTATTTAACCTTCTCTATCATCTCAAGTTCATTACCATCTGTTTTGAAATAATTCTGCTTAGCTCTTCCTTACTTTAAGACATAAGTGTAATTTTTATTTGGTTTATTGCTGAGGGGACTTGTGCTGGTTCTGAAATAATAATAGAAGAATTAGTAGGTTGGCTGGCCAAGAGCTCCACCATTCACTCAGCATCTTGCTGCCTGCAAGCTCTGTATTTTAAATGCTAGGGTTATTCCAGTTCTACCAGAAACCCCCACTGGCAGTAGGTATCATGTTTCAGTGTATATTGGGTACATGTTGATGTAGACAAATACAGGCTGCATCTAGACAAATAAGCAACATTCTGTACAAATACTGTACTGAAAACAAGTCTTGAGAATAGTGTGTGTCAAACAATTTTCTTAAGATATATAACATTCACGAAAAATATATACACAACTTAGCAAATGCTATTTGCTGACTACAATACTACCAATCATTTCTAAATTGCCAGCCATCTTTAACTAACTCCAAATAAAACTCATTAAGCTGGTCACTGTGTCCCATCTATTGTTTCCTTGGAAAATGCTACGTTAACCCACCTGTTAGAAACTGCCCCCATTGTACTTGAGCTCCATCCTACTACAAGGCTTAGAGGGACAGCTCTGTCCCAGTATTGTGTGTCAGACTGCTCATGTATTGAGCCTCAGTGGCACAGCTGACACTAGATAACCTGTGCGAACCCAATATCTGGTGCAACTGGCTTCCTTCTTGGCCATGGGTCAGCCCCTAACTATGTATTATGACTCCCTGCAACACAACACTGCATCATCTCACTGTTCTTACCCACTCCCTCCTTCTCTGTGGAAGAGGAGGTACATAAACACTCATGAGGCTCAACATGGAATGGCTTTGTTTAACTTTGTGGATGGATATGTAGACTAGATTGTAACCCAGCTCACATACTGTACTGGTTATTTTGTTGCCTGCTTATTTTTGTTCTTTTACTCCTTTTTAAGAACCCTCTTTTTCCATGTTGATAACCACTTTAAGGTTATCAAGAAAGCCTGGTAGTGATAGCTCCCGAAGACGAAAAGAGACCCAAGGATGAAAACCAGAATTTCAGGCAGTAGGTCAGAGTTCAGAGATGCAGTGAGACCTGCTACTCTGTATCCTGCTACTCTGTATCCCCACATTAGAGAAGACGAAAGCAAGCAGCTGTGTTATGTGCCTTGATTAAACTGCTTCCTTATTCATCACCAATTTTATCAGCCTCTTGCTTCAAGAAATGTTACCAACATGCAATTTTTAAAAAGAAAAAAGAAACAAAATCTGCAGTCTTTATGTGTACATATTTGAGTACCAACTCTAAGAAGAACATCTATTGAAATAAATTGAACTAGAAATGCTCATTGACAATCCAAGGGAACCAAAGGCTTATTGATCTCTCTCCTCCTCTTTTTCCTTCACCAAGAGAATGAAAAAGAGCTGCTGTTCAGATAAAATGCACCATACTTAACATCAAGTACAATGCATAAAAATAAAAAGTTTAGGATTAGCTAAGAAACACTGTCAGCACAATACCAGTGGACAACTTTTTTTGTAGCGTTACCTTTGCCCACTAAATTCTACAACAGATGGAAAGAAAGCAAAGGTAATATCAGCCATGTACATCCTGGGAATGCAAACCTGCACAAAATCCTCTGTGACTGTACAAGCATATCCATATTAGCAGATGTTGTCACTTGTTCACTTGAGGTCAGAGCTGGCTGGATATAAGCCAAAAAAGTCTAGACCTGTGTTACCTTGGTTTATTATTTCAGGATTAGCACTGTGATAACACATGTTGCTGGCTTGCACTCCACTGTCTGAGAGTATAGGTGGAACAGAAGCTCAACTGTCCAAACTTGTCTGTGTAAACATGGCCTGCAAGTCACTGCACATCTCCATTTGAGGAGCTAGGACAGGAACTTCTTGTTATAAACAACAAATCAGATTTTCCCTTCACTGACATTGATATAGGAAGTAATCTTAGAATCATTAAGGTTGAAAAAGACCTCCAAGATTATCTAGTCTAATCGTCCCTCTACCACCAATGTCACCACTAAACCATGTCCAACCTTTCCTTAAACATCCCCAGGGATGGTGACGCCACCACTTCCCTGGGTAACCCATTCTAATGCCTGACTGCTCTTTCTGAGAAGAAATGTCTTCTCATTTCTAACCTGAACCTCCCCTGGCACAACTTGAGGCTATTCCCTCTAGTCCTATCACTACTTACATGTGTGAAGAGGCCAACCCCCAGCTCCCCACACCTTCCTTTCAGGTAGCTGCAGAGAGCAATAAAGTCTCCCCTGAGCCTTCTCCAGACTAAACAACCCCAGTTCCCTCAGCTGCTCCTCATAAAATGCCACAAAAGACAGCAGATTGCACTCATGGGCTCAGACATTAAGTACAATGAGAATCTTGCTTAGGGAAACCTGCAAAATATATTCATTCTCCCCATTGTACTTGTGTTCAATTGTTTCCTTTTCCAGCTTCCAGTTGTTTTTTTGTTTGTTTGTTTGTTTGTTTTGTTTTGCTTGTTTCTTTGTTTGTTATTTTTGTGGGTTTGCTTGTTTTGTTTTTCTTCTTGTTAGTGGTGGTTTTGTTTATGTTTTTCCTTTATATTTTAGTACAATCAGGCTGGATTCTGATGATGCAATATGTGGTTAAATGCTATACTTTCACACCCAGAAATTTAATTCTTAGCAGCCTATTAAAGCAGCATTTCATGTTTCCAATTCTCCTGAATAGAAATTAAATCACTAGAAAGCAATTATCTTACTAATTTCTTGTCGAGTCACATCAATATTTTGTGCAGTTTCCCTGTGTTACAGTCCTATCTGGCAGGGTTCTGTGGACTTGCTGGATGCGAGCAGCTTTCTGAGCTCTTGTCAGTAACTGGAGAGTGGGTTGAAATCATTTAGCATATTCCAGAAAGAAATCAGCATCGTGATATAAACTAGCTAATTCGTTGTCAACCCTAAGTGACTGTGTTTATTCCCATAGACATTTGATCAATAGAGCTGACACAAATGAGAGAATGAATAAGTTTGGATACTTTCAGTAATGTTCAGTGTCAAGCTGGATGAAACAACAGTCATAATATTTTCACATCTATGTGAATTTGCCTATTTTCCATAAGACCAAGCCATTTTTTTTTTATTATTATTTTTTTTATTTTTGAATGACTGGACATATATAATTCTATGAAACTGAAAAAAAAAAAAAAAAAAGAAAAAAAAAAAAGTACATCCTCCTTATTCCTACTTGTACACCATATTGGTTAAAATATGATTTTTCACAGGACTTCTTGTAGATTTTTCCACAGACTTTCTAATTCTTATCCAAATTCACACATCCACCGAGAAAGACCATCTGATGTATCTTATTCCCACTGTATGTTCTTTGTGACATATTTCCTGGTTTTCAAGTGTAATCTAAATATAATGGAAGGATCCGATATGTATTTTGGGGTCTCATGTGGAACTTATTTTTAAATACAAAACAGGAAGCATAGAGAAAACATTTACTTCCTTCCTATCTCTGCAAGCACTTCATCTATATAGATGCCATTATTAGTGGTGTTACAGTTCCCTGTGGCCTAAAGCCCCACTTCTGCTTATGCTTAGCACTGTCTCATCCTTGACAGGCTTAAACAGATCAGTATCTATGTCAAACCAAATAATAAACAAATAATAATAATAATAAAATAAAATAAAACCTGAGTTTTGGTTCCAATTAAAGTCTCTCAGAAGTTTGAACCATAATAGCATTCCCAGACTAACAGAGCACGTTTTTTCACAAAATACAATTACAGCAGTCACTTGCTAAGGAGACATGGTTCAGTGAATATCCTACCACTTTTCCTATAAAATATGCAACAAGGGAGACACTAATATTTTATGGATACTTCAACCTCCATCTTGCATCAGAAGGACCAAAGACAACCCCCAACCTGTGAAGCAGAGGGTGTGTACCCCTGCTAACATCTCAAGAGGAACAATTCTCTTCTCCTCCTGCTGAAAATAATAAAAAATTCAGTGAAGAAAACCAAAAAGAAACGAACCCTAACAGAAGTTTTCAAATGCTGCTACTTCACCACTTGTCAAGAAAAACAAAAACCTCAGTAGTGAAGAGGGACTCTTAAAAAAATAATAATAATAATTTAAAGGTTCAGAAGGAAGCCAGACATTTTTCTTTTGGTAGGTGTGTAATGATCCCAGTTTAAGGGATTATGGAAGAACTGTGGAAGTGAAGATGCACTTGTTAAATCACATCTGTGTTCATATTCAGTGAAGGAGGATTCAATAAAGGAGCCCAAACCGTGTGTGCTCTATTTAGAAAACCTACGTGATCAGTACATTTTTCTTTCACATCTGATCACTCTTCTATTTCAGCAGCCGCTGTCAGATGTTTTCTAAAATGAAGTTATATATTATATTTTCCACCCAGTTCCTATTCTAAGTAATAACTCTTTGATTTTAAAGAACATCTGGACTTATTACTAACACTTGCTATTATCTCCTGCACTATATACATCTCCCAGAAATTTCTAACTCAAGTCCATACCTTTATGATGAACTACATTCTATTTTTTCTCTCTCTCTTTCTCTTTTTTTTTTTTTTTTTTTTTTTTTTAATTATATATTCTTTTGTTTTCTGCTTAAGTTTCTGATTTCCCAGGTGCAGAGATCATCTTTTTGTTCAGCAGCTACCACATCACTATTACTCTGAAGCATTCAGCTAAAAAAATTTCTAGATTTGGCTGACAATAAGCAGTGGAACTGCCTTACATCATTTGTTGAACCTTAAGTATCTTAGATAATGCTACTGGTAAACAATTTTTTTCTCTGAACTTTTCCAGCATCAGTTTCAGCTGTTGAATATTACAATACCTTTTGCTCTGTAAAGAATATCTGCTTTTCCTGAGTTACATACAGACTAGTTCGAAACACCTCTTGACCTTCTCCTTAGTAAGCTCCTTTTGTCTCCCATCATAAGATGTATTTTCCAGATCTTAAACCTTTTCTTTCTCTGAACAATCTATGTTAGCTAGCCAAAACACATTATTGGACATTTTTTACTATTCTTGTTTCTTCATGTATGGCTCTGCGCTTAAATTCATGTAGATTCCAATTCATGTACCTTGAGCACATCTATCTTTTCCACATGATTAAGACCATTAATAGGTATGATGTCCACAACATCTTAACATTTATTTTACCACTTCATTATTTCTTTCATTACCTATAAACTTAATCAGCTTCCCACCCAACCGGTCCAAAACCACCTATTTCAAATTTTAACATGGGAAAATACATCTCTTTTCTCTTTCTGACCAAATGATAAATGTGTCTCTTTTTAACAAGTTTTGACCAGGTTGTTCACTGAATGAGTTAAGCAGGCCCATCTGGTGGTTTCTGTGTATTGTCAGAGCTGAGATACCAACATAGGGCTTATATTAAGGAGGCTAAACTCCATACTGAATCACTTTCCAGAGAAGACCAAGTCTTTCCCAGATGTCATAGGCCACCTAAACAGATTAGGCTTCTACCTTGAGCAAGTGCAGTGATGAAAGTTAGATTGCAGGATTTTCTTTTCCTCCTCCTATCTCCAGATGTACAATCTTCTCAAATGACAAAACACCTGTGCAGTGATATCACAGTTCTATGGCACATCCTCACTCTTGTTTCTGCAGAGCTAGCTGAGAAAGTAGTTTAGTATTCATCTGCAAAAGACTTACACTGAGATGCAAAAGACAACAAAAAACACAGAAACAACTAGAACCCCAGTTTGGTTCACAGCTTAGTGTCTCATCAGACCCCTATCCACTTTTTCCAAAATTAATAAACCAAAAAGACCTTTTCAGAACACTGTTTGATTGAAAAAGACTTTAAATGAGTTGTATTGAAAGGAGAAGTCCAGGTTTGATTCCTGTTTAGTATTTTTGAAGAATGGTTTTTCAACATGCACACACTCAAGGTATCTGCTAGTGTCTGTACCATGTGTATGTGTTACATGCACACACACACACACAGAAAAAGGTAAAATCTGTGTTGGATTTAACAATTAAGCTTAAGCAGTCACATCTGGGATTCTGAGGTCATGCATTATAAGTCTTTTATATCCCAGCTTATTAGCCTGATCAAAATAATGTCAGCACTGAGGAAAAACAAAACAAAACAAAACAAAACAAACAAACAAACCAGCTTTGATCACTTCATCAAGTGAAAACAGTTAAATAAGATTTAGGAAGAGAGATCAAATAATAAGTTGCCTCCCTATTCAGGATTCTTGTTTTATCTCATTAATGCTGTTCTACTCGTTTTGCAGAACCACAAATGTTGCTTAAATGCTGTTCAAGAACCACAAGTGTGCAAACACAGGAGACCACTGTATTTATATAGATCCTATAAATATGCCCACCAAATGAGCATTTACTCAACCACACAAAGTCTCAAAGACATTTATTAAATATTCAATTAAAAATAAATTATTTTTTTGTTTGTTTGGAAGACAATTGAAAGGGGAGTTTGAAAGTTCAGAAAATGCCTGTTCAATAGCTTCTTAGCCTTGCTTAACATAGCAATTCTGACTGGGCACATATGCCGTTTTACAGTTATGGTCTTCCTGAAGATGAGAAGATATCAATGGAAGTTGATGATGCTGAGCAAAAATGTATATTTATATACCTTAAATAATTGCATGCTGTGATGCAGATCTCTGAAGTCTAGTATAGTTACATAAAGTAATATCAGAAGGCTGGGAAAGAAGGTAAATAAAAATCATCCTAAATACTATTTGTTCTTTGATATTGTACAGACTGATACGCATATATACTGATATAAAACAAAAATAAAAAACTAAGTGCTGCACATCACCAGACTTACAAATATAACAAAACAGGTGTTTTTCCACTTGCTCGGTAGTGTATATGGAAACATTTTCATAGAGTAACAATGCGTTTTAGTACAGTACAATTTGCTTTTGTAATTGTAGTTATGCATATTACCACAATGTATCTCACATCTTGATTTTTTTTTTGTTTTATTTTTTAGACAAATATAAACATTCCTTCCATTAGTAGTATTCCATGTAGCAAAATCTGTTAAAATGTTTCAATTTTTTGTCACATTTTTTCCTCCTACCCCAATCTTCATCCATAAAAAGATTTACTGGGCTAGGGGAATATTGTTCTGTTAAAGATATTTAACAGATAACACTTTTCTTTGCTGTGAATGGCACATTTTGGATAGATACCATTTGGGCAAAACAACAATTATAATAATTTTGCCTCAATATTCCAAAGAAAACAAGACTTTATATGGAGTTAGATTTAGATGTTCATTTATTATCTTCATTTTAGGCACCCAAAGGGGAAAAAAAAAATCAACCTTAAGTTCTTCTAAAGAAAAGAGGACCAAACCCTCTAGAGTACATTCACATGGAGAATTTAAGTGTACATAAGGCTTATACACAGACAGAAAAAGAGAGAAAACAATTTATTTCTCAGTGATTCATTCCTTTCTGAGAACATTTTCTTCCTCTTTGATGGTATCCATTTTTTGGAGGGCTCTTCCATAAAACTGGTGCTCTTAAGTTGACATTCTTAACTGACATGTGGGGTGCAGTGAAAGAGGTAAAGGAAAGAAGTATCTAAATATGACAAGTATGTTGTATAGCAATAACTCCAAATGGCTGTGTCTCAACAAGTATCTAATCTGGTCTCTGTGCACACAAAATCTTTTCCTCCATTCCTGCTTTTATCACTAAGGTCCTAGTAACACTGTTACTGTCTCCTCACATCCAACACACTAGTATATTGTAGATATGCTAACACCACTGGGGTGGCCATTTCCAACATTCAGGCATAGTTGAGGAATTAGTGAAAAATATTCCGTATTTATCACATATGAAAAAGGCAAGGACAACTGTAGGTGAGGCAGTGAGGTAGTTTTACACTGATGGGCAGCTAAAGTCTACAACAATGCTCTCTCCCCTCCTCAAAGGAAAAAGGGAGGAAAAGTGATGAAAAAGGGCTCAAGCACTGAGATAAGGACAGGGAAATCACTCACCAGTTACCATCATGAGCAAAACAGACTCAGCATAGGGAGGTTAATGTAATTTATTACCTATCAACAGAAAACTAGAGCAGTGTGAAACTAAAAGCAAACTATAAACACCTTCCACCCACCCCCATCCACTCTTTTCTACCTCTTTTCCCAGAGTAGGGAGGGGAACACCTTCCCGATCACTCTCTACCCCTGCTCCACATGGGGTCTCTCCCACGGGTCCTTCCCAAACTGAGCCTGCAGGGGCTGCCCACAGGCAGCAGCTCTTCAAGAACTGCTCCCACATGGGTCTGTAACACGGGGTCCATCCCCCAGGAGCAAACTGCTCCAGCATGGGTTCCCCACAGGCAGCAGCGCCTCCAGACCCCCTGCTCCTCAGTGGGCTCCTCTCAATGGGTTGCAGCTCCAGCCCAGGGCCTGCTCCTGCCAGGGCTCTTCGTGGGAAGCTATCTTTATCTTTGCAGTGGCTGAAAGCAGGATCCAGACTGTATTAAACCACCTTAGTTTGGAACACTGAGAATTTAGTCACTTAATAGCCTCAAGAATGACCAAAGAAAACAGTCCTTCGAGTACATAGATACGCACTCCAGAGAGCTCCAGACTCCTTGCATATCTACAGTTGTATGCTCGTGCATGCTCAGCAGTGGGATCTTCTCACCTCAGGTCTACTTTTATCCTCTGGTAACCTTAAAGCTTTATAAAGTGCACCTTTGAAGTTTGTTTTGTCTGTCATGTTCTGAGCTTATTGTAATAGTGCCAAGTGAAACACACAAAAAAAAATTGTTTAATTCCAGTCTTTCCTTCATGTGGCAGATGAGACACATTCAGATTGATACTCTAAGTGTCTGGAAAGCTTTCCTGACACTCATCTAGATCCTTCTTGTTCCGTTTCTTAGACATTGTAGCTAACCTCCTTTGTCAACACTTCCTCATTTTTTATATTACTTTGGTGGATTTCTTTTTTCCACCACTACTTTGGTGGATTACTTTATATTACTTTGGTGTATTTCTATCAGAAATTGAGACAATTTCTGCTCTGGAATTTCAGCTCTTTATAGAGGCTTTTTTTTTTTTTTTTTTTTTTTTTTTTGTGGTGTTTTTGCCAACTACTTTAAGAAAAGAAATTAAGAGAGAAACCAGTACGAAGAAATTGAAATTACTTTATATGAATGTTTTAAGTTGAATTTGGTCACTGAAATGTGGACATCCAGCATCCTTCAGATGCTGTAAGTACCTAGCCTCCTATGGGCCCAGCAGCACCTGAGGTACTGACTCTACCCTGGCTGATGCAGTACAGAAGCAACAGAAGACCTACACTTTTTGGGAGCTGTAGCTGGAGGCAAAGCGACCTCCCTAAAACTATGTAACTATCACATTCCTTTCTTTCACCTTCAGAATTCTGGCCTTTTCCTGATAATGTAAAACCACTGTTTAAAATATAAAATAGTGATGTAACAAATAAAAAATACAGTATATCAATGTAATATATACTGTTACTATAATAATACCATATGTATTTCTAAATAAAATTAATTTTAAAATTTTCAATAAATGAAGGAAAATAATAATTCAGTTTTTACTAAAAAAAAAAAAAAAAAAAAAAAAAAAAAAAGGTTATATATGTAAAGCTATATTTTGTGTGAGAAAAAAAAAATCCCATTTTTCAAGTTGCAATAATCAGAAATACTTTTCTGTCTTTATTCCTTCTTCCCAAGGTAATAGTTTCAGGTTCTTCACCACAGCAGTTGCTATCCATAACACTTTTCTGATTTTTTTAGCATTTTTTTAGCTCTGAATTGCCCAGCACCATAGCATTTTTTTCTAGCTATAGTGTTAACATCTCTCAGAAAAGGGCATTGTCACCTTCTGTTTTAACTGTGATGCCTCTAAATATGCTGCAGTTCTAAACTGCCTTGACTTTTGCTGCCATATTTCACAACAAACTTATATCTGATTGTCTATTATTGCCCATAGGTTTGTTTTTCAACATTATTGATTTCCATCAATCTTCTTCCTGTTGAAGGTGTTTGGGATTATTTTCCCAAGTTATAATCAATCTTCTTTCTTGCCCATTCTTAAAATCTTCTCTAGGAACCTGCCAGTACTGTACTGTGAAACACTGTCTCAGTGTTCTTTAGATTAAAAAAAAACAACATCATAAATGCATAATTACTATTTTTCATTAATTTCAGAAAAAAAAAAAAAAAAAAAAAAAAACACCTTTTTTTCCTCTAGTGAGGGATAGAAGATCATTATGCAATGGGGATCAAGATTACAAGGTCACTTGCAGCCTATGACACCTATGTGAATTTCAACAAAAACTGCAGGATTGCCCCAGTAATTTACCAAGACAAATTCAGCCTCAGTGCAAATGAGGTACAGCCCACACTGAGTCTACGGTATGACATTGTCCTTTTCACCAGGTCACATCAGGCACTGCACCCAGAAATCATCAATAAATGAGAAAGGCACACTAAACACCCACAAAGTTCTGAAGTAACAGCAGGGAACCAGAGGACTAATTGCTGAGAATTAAAAGTCCCTTTATCTGTGGCAACTTAGAAATTCAGAAGTTAGCCAGAATCCTATTCAATATCAGTGAATACAGAACACTTTAGCCTATATATACTCAACATTTCCATGAAGACCTAAAGTAATGGCATCATGTAAGGAATTACTTTATTACTTTTACAAAACATTTTTTGAGCATTCATTTCCTTTTAGGCTATTAAAACCCCGCGTTTTGGAGGTGTTCATTATTATGAATAAGAAACACATCTCCACAATCAATAAGTCTAAGAAACAGATTTTCCAGTGATTTCTCTTTTTTTAAGTGTTGTTTCGTGATGTAGTGATAATATTAACCAATATAGTACCCTGACAAAGCTCTATGTTACAACAATTTATTATTTATTTTTTTATTATTTCAAATCTCACTTTCATAACATCTCTGCCAATTCACCTTGTACAAACAGGATAATTGTTTCTCCTTTATTTCAATTTCCTTATTGAGTTTGACCACAAGAAATAATTTTATAGAAACAAACTTTTAAGATTGTTCATAGAAAACCACATTATATATCACACTTTGTCTTATAATGCAGCACAAAATCTCTCTGAACAAGAGTATATCTACAGGTTTCCACTGCAAAATGCATACTTTTTTCAAGTCATAGTGAGGCTTCAGTAGTGAGTGCAGAGTACAATACCATTTTCTCCAGTCAGGTTCTAGTCAAAATAAGATAGGTGGAATTATGTACCTTCTGAAAAGAAAAAAAAAATCTTAACACTGTACTAAATAGAATTACAAACTCTGCTGTTCATTTTGAGAAACCTTCTCTATGAAGAAATGTTTCATAAGGAACAATTTTTTGTTATAATTTTTCCTTCTCCACGAGACAAGTTAATATCTCTGAAAAATCCATTACACTATTTCCCTTTTCACTTTGGAGGACCTTCTCAGCATATGCTTTTGCTCCAATCTCTGTAAAATAATCTGTTGATTAGTAATGCCAATTTGCTCTGTAGAAAGGACTATTTATGTATACATTAACTAGCATGAAACAACTGAGGTGCAGAGAAGGTGAATTACATTACATTACACTACATTTATTCATTGTTTACTTTCCTCCAATCCAACTATCATTTATAATAATTCATATCCTGTTTCCATAGACCATGGAGTCTTGGGACAGCAAATCTGTGTATCAGTACAGTGAATAATATATATCAGGATCGCAAATTTGATGGAAATCTTTGGACAGTGTTAACAGAAAAAGAGAAATAAAACTATCTCATGGAATTAAGGTACAGAAAGACAAGATTACAGTCTTATGAAGCAACCCAAGAAAACAAGCTCATTCATGATCAACTCATGAAAGTTTTAAGAACGTAAGAATAAGGATCCTTCTTATTTTGGATGACTTGAAAGTGATTCAGAACAGACCAGGAGAAAAAAAATGATAAGTTACAATGCAGTTCCCTTCCCAGATAACATTAACCCCATCTTCTCTTTCTTCTTTATAAACAGTTTAATTCAAACTCTGATTAACTTCATTAACATGAAATGTGAAATTCCAGAGAACATTTGCAAACCTAAACCGCAAACAGTTCAACCAGGTGTGCTTCCTAAATATCCTCCAGCAGAACTCTCAGAGTAGCAACAATAGCATTTGCTACTTCTAGTTTTAATACACAATTTAAGCATTGTTACTCTTCCTACCTGTGTTTCCCAGTCTCTGTTATCTATGTTATAGATTCTCACACCTATGCTACCAGTGCTGACTAGGCAGAGGGAGCATGACCATTTCTCACTTCAGGATGACAAGTGCACTAGGGAAACATTAGAATGCAAACTAAGCTGTCACAACACTAATATCAAAGGAATCAGAACAGTGTGTGGAAAAAAAAAAAAAAAGGTTCAAAGTAAAGATTCAGGCTTGGACTGTATACATGTTATCTGGTTATCTAAGGAACTGGAACACAGTTAAATTACAACTAGATATGTTGGCACAGTATTATGGAGAATATTTGCCACTGCTCTGCAATAAATACTCACATACACACTCCAAAGACAAGGTACATCACATTTAGGGTAGCAGCATGTGTCCACACCATTACTTCAGTATTACAAATGATGCATTAAATTTATGTCCCTTATAATTTGTTCATGTGCCTTTATGTAAAGTGACATCTTCTAAAATGATGAAATTATGAAAATGGAGATGACTTGCTGGAGAGCTTGAAGCTCTCCCAGAGGAATATCACCACTCAGGTCTTGAAAAGCATGACTAAGAAACTCAGATAGATCTGAAAGCAGAACTGGGAGATTTTCAGCAGTAACCTTAAGAAATGTTTCCAGATGTTCCTGGTTTACAGGAATAATCCAGGAATAATGCCCATGATTCTGGAAAAAGAAAGATTACTGGGTCATATTAACGTTTTTCATCTTTATATAGATGATTATTGATGAGAGTCACTGTTTTGCCTCAGAAGAGCAATCCTTTTATAACAGTTCTTCAAAAAAAGAAACTCCAAAGGAAAATAATGATAATAATGACCAAATGTAAAGAACCTCTAGGAACTGATTTTCAGACATGTTCAGTCCTACTGCTACCAGAGACTTAATTTAAAAATTCAGCTGCTCAGAACAACTGAAAATCAGTCTTGCAAACTAAATTCAAAGATCTCAAACTGATCTAAAAAACTTTTTAGTAGATTTGAAAAATGGTAGAATGGTAGAATCTTCCTCATTAATGAAAGAGCAGCCTCTTCCTGTGCTAGAAGACAAGAAATTGATGTAACACAGTCTTGACACTTATTCCAGTACAAAACAGGGTTTGATGGTATTTGCTGCTGGCTAAACAGGACAATTCCTTCTGCACAGGCAGAATCACAGATAGCTCAGTGTAAACTTACCACGGCTTACATCACCACTGCACTGTTCATACTCCTTCTCCAAGGCACTTCATTGATCTCTCTTGATATCTTCTGAAATTGAATCAGAATTACAGGAAACACTTTCTATGGGTCTTTACTAAACTATTGGATTCCAGCATGACCAGATCTACTCCCCAGGCTTGAAACTAAGGATAAATAATTTATGACAGCTCATAATCTGGTAAAGAAAGGTGAAACATCCAGTCATACAGATGAAACCCACAAAGCATTATAGGTATGCGGTTTTGCTCTGTTAATAAGGGGATAACATCCATTTGCAAAACACAAACTTGGATCCAAGCCTGTCTGCCTGTCTGAAAAGATGGAGGCAGAGGTAGCCTCCTGATCAATTTTGCCTGTCCCAAAGGCAGCCCTGCCAAGAAATGACTATGTTGTTACTTTTAAATTTTCATAACAGGGGCTCCCAAGCAAGATCTGTTTCTTCAAAACTTATTCTTTCTAAATATATTTTAAAACCTCTATGTTAACATGCCTACCTTCTGCTCTCTCTAGACTCCATTAGAGGCCATATTTTGTTTTCCACTAAATGCTGACAGGTTTATTACCTTGAGTATAGCTCAAGGTAGCATTACCTAGAATAAACAAGGGGCGATTTCTGCATCAGATGAGATCATTGGAGCAAAATCCCACAGTTTCATGAAACCTATCAAAAATACAGTGAAGAGCAGACATTCGCTAACAAGTCTTGCTGTTGCTATTTTTTGTTATCATATCGACTAGGCAAAGGGTCACCAAGTGGTCTCCAAACCCCTATCAGTAAAAAAAAAAAAAAAAAAAAAAAAAATAGTATATACCCCTAATATATGTGTATTTATTCATAAACTACATGTATGTATTACTATATTAACATATATGTCTATAAAGCATAGACAGAAATAGAAATTAAAAATTATAAGATAAAGCTGAAATAAACATTATTGTTAAAATGTGTTTATTCTATTTGTTTATTCTATTTTATTAATGGTACAAAAATATTTTCTTCCTGCATGTATTGTTTTGAACACCCCTGAGGGCGCTTGCACCCCACTTTGGGGACCACTGCAGCAGACCACCCTGCTCCTCTGCCATATGATGTGTGTTCATGCTGTGGTTACAGCAATACAGAGATAAAACAGAAGTAAAATGAACATTTATCAGAAGTTTATTATGTGGCATGATTGTGCCCTAGGTGTGCCTGACACATAGAAACACAATCCTTTCTGCTACCCTGGTTATAGGCATCCTGTTATACATCACTGGTGAGCCGACAGATGTAGAAAGCAGGGGACTGCATCCAAGGCAAATCAACATCAGAGTCCACTCTGATGTTGTACTCGTACCACTGAACATCTGTTAGTGCCAAAAGGCACTCAGTTGATTGTTCCGTGTAGACCTCATTGCCTTAATCTTCATTGTGCTGTGAAGCATCTTGTGTGGAACAAGCCCATATGGGGACAAAATAAAAAAGTCAAAATGTTTCACCAGCCCTAGGCCTGAATATTTTGTCTGTTCTCCAGAAAGTCCATATAAATCAAGCAATCACAGATGACAGCAGTATCACCTAAATTTCAATGTCCAAATGTTAGATAATAGCATAGGAGGTAGCCATCCCAGTTATGTTTACAGTCATTTGGCAGAAACAGGCCATACCAGAGTACTATTCACCTCATCCTATTGAAAACATGTAAGGTCAGAGAAATTGTCTTCCAAAGGTACCACCATCTTTACATGCTGTCTGTGAGGTAGCTTATGTAGCTATTACTGTCAAAATACACTGTGTTTGAACCCTTAACACAGAACCGGTGAAGATTGCTCCATATGCCTGTTTGTTCCACTGTGCATACCACAGACACAGGCTTAATATTTGGAAATGCTCAAGAAAAATTTTCCCTTACTATATATAACCAGCCTCATTTCTTACCCTCCATTCTTCTGATACAAATGTTGATGAGACAATGAAGACTACTTCTACAACTGGATTACTGTCACCCTGTTTTCATGCATTTTCTTATGACAGTTATTTAATTTGCTGCTGTGGCACTTAGAATACCATGTACATGAACAATATCAGTATCCACAGACCTGTCTTGTTCATTCACAATGAATTTCAGCTCCCTGACCTTTAGACAACAAGAAATAGAGAAATAGTTATTCATGTGATTATTTACATTTTGATACTTTCTACAGGGCAGTACCACTTTACCATGTACTTGGGTGCACTATCCAGTCTATTGGTGCTTGTATCACAAAAAGATCAAAAAAGAACCCATGGAGAATGCATACAACATACAAAAGAGCCACAGGTATAACAGCAGCCTTTAGTATGTAAGTCAGGAGGAAAGAGAAAAGTTTAAAAAGTTAAAGATTAGGGAAGAAGGACAACAAGGGAAGAGAAAGAACAGAAAGGAAGTGATAGTCAGTGAAAACAAGAGGACAAGATGGCCCACGAGAAAAACTTTTGGAGCAGCCTGTTACCAGCAGTGAACTGAACACTTGGTGGGCTGAGATGTTGGGTTTCTCTCAACGACACAGGAAGGTTTCTCACCTACTGGCAAGGAAAGTTCTGGCACTTCCTGGTCTTGGAGCTACTTTCACTACAGAACTAGCCCCAGGCTGTGAGGATTCAGAAAAGGGATATGCACACAAATAGGTCTTGATCTACTACTGCTGCTTCCAAGTACTGATTAAACATTAGGATAACCAGAGGGCATGACATGCCATTGTAACAAATCGGGTATCTAGTGACTAAATATGTCCCTCAGGAAACAGACCTGTTTACTATGTGCGTTATCTATGGAGAGTTACTCTTCCTGAGACAGAAAAAAAAAAAAAATGCAGCAGAAATGCTCAGTTCCTTTAACTGACACAGATATTCTGAATACCACAGCAAAACATTTATTTCACTTCTGCAGTTTCTTTTGGATTTTTTGGGGCATAAAATATATATATATATATATATATATACACATATATATGTATATATAATACCATTAACACAATGAAACTGAAATAAAACCTGTACCATGAAAGAAACATCCAAATATTAAAAAAAAAAAAAAAAAAAAAAAAAAAAAAAGTCAGTCTTTCTCAGCTATACTGTTATTGTAGTAACAAGTAACTGGCCCAAATTTTACTACAAGTTCTGTCACATTGCTTGAGGAATCACATAGTGATCCCAGTGGGCCATATGGATGGGCAGCTGTGAATGACTGATTTGAGCAGTGGCAGATATGATCTCAGTTTTATATAGTCCGATATTTTCATACCTCTTCAAATTTACTCCCATGAAGACCTGCATTTCTTTAATTATGCCATCTTCTCCCAAGGTGTTTTTTAAAGCTCAGTTTAGCTGTCTCAGTTAAGATTTTATACAGTGTCTCCATTTGTTCTTTATATCTGAATTATATAATTAAACTCAAAGATTGGGATCTGAATTGTAGAAACAAAAAATTATTTTCACCATAATCAATAACACAGCCAGTTTTTCTTCTTCAGTGAAATTTTCTAGGGACTGCCATATTAGGTTATAAAGCTATAAATCATCTGTACTTAGTACTTCCAGGAAGTAATATCAGTTTGAATTAAAATTTGTGCATTTCTATCACCAGATATGAACAGGTGCACTATTTCTTTGACTGCCAGAATGGATCCAAATTCATCATGGTTTGTATTTTCTGTCTGAGCTCCACATTTTCTCTAGTGACAGTTTGTATTCTGCAGTCACAGAAAAATTTGTTCCCAATGATATTGCATGACAGCTGCTACATGTGGCATCAGTGCATGTACTGACTGTGGTAATCACCACCAAAAAAAAATTAAATGCTACAGAGTGGTATAAATTCATAGCTTATGTAGTTGGTCAATTTGTTTAAATGACAGTATCCTTAAAGGCATTAAAATATTGAAATTTGTCATGTGTAAGTTCTCGAAGCCTGCAACCCTCTGAACTGGATAAGCCTTGAATACAATCTAAATAAACGCAGACACCTCAAGAGCAGGAGCTTTACTAATGGCACAAATATTTCAGTCAGACACACAACCGTAAAAAAAAAAATAATCTCCACAAAGTCACAAATAAATTCAGAAAATATTATCTAAAAAAATAATCATGTGAATGCTCAGGAATTTTGGATGCACGACCCACAATGCTAGAAAATAATACCCTATAATTCTGTAAACACCCATTCCGTTTGCCACATCCCCAAAAAATGAGCACATACATTCATTCAGCTACATTGCATTATTTCAGAAGGCATGCACTGCCTGTAGTGATTCAGGAATATCTCAAGATGGATGGTGGAAGAACAAGTAGGTACATTAGAAGAAACCAGACTAGACTGGATAAGGCAAAAGATGTTTGACTGTGAAGAGCAACTGAGCAATTTAGCTTGAAAGTCTAAAAAAAACACTAATAAATAAGGTATGTATATTATTTTGTTACTGATAACTGCACATAATATTTATTCAGTCATCAGGAACACATTCTTTTTTATATTACAATCTTTGGGCAAGGTTTGCACGTGCCTATCATAACCGGAGTGCCCGTGAAATAGCAGTAATTAATGATGAATCATTTATTCATTGAATTTTGTCTCTACTTATGCTTGAATACTGACAGAATTAGTCTGCAGTTCTTAGACACATGTTTCAAAACTGGCATATCCAATTATTTTCCATGAATATTTCTTGATAGACAGCTTGCATATGAGCTGTTCTTACTGCAAATATCAGAGCATCAGTGTTTCAACAGGCAGATGGAACAGACAGATTATATTCGACATGCTTTGCGATAACATGCTTCCAGTATGGCCCATGTCATTATGTCAGATATCCTAAACTCTCATATTGAGTTAGGTCATTCTTGTTGTCATCAAGAGGTTGTATTCCCCAAGAAAGCAACAGGGGATTCTGCGTGTTATATCATGTGCCTCAGCAGGAAGGCAAATGAGTGCTCTTCTGCGGTTATCAAGTAAGGGGATGTCATTATTAACATTTGCCACACTGCTCTGAGAGGCAGTTACAGGACATGTCTTTTACCTCAATGCCATACTTGGAACCAGTTGTGACATGCTGAGAAAGCCTTTTAAGCATCTATTTTTTTTTTCCTTTAGTGTCAATGAGATTCAAAAGGCCTTTTTTTCTCACACACAGGTGTTTTTTTCAAAATTAGTTCTACAGATTCTTAGAGGACCTTGTATCTAGTTTGGAGCAGCGTAAATGTACATTGTACTTCTTGATCTTTACACAACCAAAATAATCTGTCTGAAGAAATAACCCAGCCACAGTTGATCATCATAAAACATTCTTTTCAATTATTTTGTAAAGCGTGATATCTACATTTATATTGCCTCTCTAGCTTCCTCTAGCTTCCAAAATGCAGGATATACATGGTGGTCTGTGAACATAGTTGAGACAGACTTATCCAAGCTAGTTTGTTCGGTGCTGCCAGACATTGGGATCCTTATACAGACCATAACAAGAAGTACATCAATGTCTATATGCATAGAGAATTGTCTGTTTGTGACCCAGAATTTAGTCATAACCCATAGAATATCTTAGTATTACTTCTGAATTCATTCTGCTTCCATCTGTCACCTTACAGTGATCACTAGCCTGTTTTCTTCATAACTTCTATGTATTTTATTAAAAAGTGCTACTTCCTAAAGCATTATTTCCATAATTGAACACAACCATCTAATACAACAAAGCAATGTGCTGAAAGTCATTGGGGCAGAATTATAATACATATAAATAGAATCCAGCTTTTCCCCTTCTCCCAGGGTGTAAAGAAGTACAAACATTCTTTTCTTTCTATAAAAGAATTATTATGCTAAGGGAGTAACCCAAGCATTTATTTTCATCCATTTCCAGATTTCAGCATATTTTCCTCCATGTAGTCAGATAATGTATAATGCAATTAGGTGCTCTGGAAAAGGAGTAATAATATCATCTAAATGTTATGAAAAATTTCTTAGAACACTTGCTTGAGAATATGACCAACATAATTAATATTTTTCTAGTCACCTGCAACAGACTTAATTCTCCTGAGAAATCCTAAAAAAGCTGGAAAATCTCTCTTTGCCCAGTAAAGACCAACATTTCTAAATCTGTCTATCTACAAAGAATGGGATAAGTCCTCGATTCCATTCCCAATGAGAGCAAACAGTCTGGCAATAGATCCACTAAACATCACTTTAGGCCCCATTTGATAACAACAACAAAACAAACAAACAAACAGTAAGCTGAAGAAATAACAGCAAAGCATTACTGCAATTCACGTAATGCAACAGAAGAACATAAACTGCCTGAAGCACAATCTTGCCTCTGGGATGAGCACATAAAAGCCACTGACAGGGGTCAGGAGCTTACAGGGAAAATTTGCAGCTGACTTGCAAATTTGCTTTCTGAGGCATCTTTGTGCTAAGGTTCAGGTCTGTTTTTTCGCATCCTGGTGACAGCAAGGAACAAACATAACATAAAAACACACGTGGACCACAGCTCAATACTTCAGTACTGAGGAGCTGAGGCAAAGCACAAGTGTATACGAGATGTTAATGCAGGAATGCAAGACAGTTCAAGCTAACGTGAGGGAGAAGAGGTTAAAATGTATTCAACCCCTCAATAAATCTTTGTCTAAGACAAGATCAGTCCAGAGGAAAACCATTATGCTCCCTAGGGCTGCAGAATTAAGGATAGGTGTGAATGGGGTACAGAAAAGGGATTCTGGTAAAAGAATATTTTCTCTTCTCATCTGTGGTGCCAGAGGAAGGAGATAATGTTGAATTGACTGCAACTTCAGCTCAAGCAAACCCTCAGAAGAGATGCATCTTGGTCATTAATAACTGCACCAGTAGAATTGGCATCAAAGTTAGCACCTAGCACATTGCTGAAACCATTTACTTGTTCTCGTACAAACTGGCCTATCTCTGAGACAGACCTTGGGTGATGTGAACCTGGGAAAAACGTCCACAAAAGTCAGAACCTTGAGGAACCCAAACAGACCTGCATAATCTGAACTGAATTCTATCCACAGCTGACAAAAACTCACTTAAATCAGATGAGATTAATGCAGAAAATTATCTTTTATTTGTTTCCCATTTCAGTTTTTCAACAATGGCCTTTGATATTCTTCAAAGGTTAGGCAGCATCTAGGCAAAAAGCACATTATGGCAATGACAGGTTATTTAACTGTGGTGATAATAAATTGCATGTATGTGGGAGGGACACTATCACTGAAATACATTTCTCCACTTCTTTTTCATTTGTTTACGTTCCATTTTTTAACATCCTAAAGCTACATACTAACAACCTCAACCATAGAGCAACATCAGGTAAACTATGTCTATGAATCCCTTCATCATGTAAGTTCCTGGGGAG
Organism: Aythya fuligula; assembly: GCF_009819795.1. Lineage (NCBI taxonomy): Eukaryota > Metazoa > Chordata > Aves > Anseriformes > Anatidae > Aythya > Aythya fuligula. The sequence continues at coordinate 22,093,143 of NC_045559.1, read as the reverse complement.
ATGCTCATTACATGCTTCTTCTAGGCAAGTAATAAGAAGCCTATGGCTTAGTAGGTGTAATTAAAATCTTGACATTTACCACACACAGTACTTACAGTTACTGTGATATTTACAGCATGCCACACTGCATTCTGAATGCCACAAATACTATAGGGAAGGTAAATATTGCCATACATGAAAGATGGAGGCACTGATGATTTTCAGTGTATTATAAACAGTGTATAATTCATTGATAAATAAAAACCTTCCTTTATTTTTCTCTGGGGGAAGGGGAAGCCTATTTTGGAAAGAGTTGTGTTTTTTGTTGTTGTTGTTTTGTGTTTCTGTTTTTTCTTTTTTTTCTTTTTATCTTTTATACATATAGATTTCTAGGCAGGAAAAAAAATAAACTGGTATTTACTGCAAGAGCTTTAATTTCAGGGGGTAAATAAGGGACTGTTCATTTAATGCTTCAAACCAAGTTTTGACCACATTATTGGCAATCTTTAGTTACTCCAGAGTCTTAAAAAAAAAAAAAAAAAAAAAAAAAAAAAGTTGTTTTGTTTTGTTTTCCTAAAGAAATAAAGCTTATGCAATCACCCTGTCATATTGTGTGTGGATGCATGTAGCTGTTTGTCTTTCCAGATACATTATATGAGGTCTACTAGCTTTTTGCACAGTTTTGCCAAATTTGACAGAGAGATACAGGTACACAAGCTTATTAAGTACATTTATCTTTTGTGATAGCACAAGTCTGATGAGGGAAGAGAGATCCAGTTAGTGCTTTCACTGAGGGAAAGGCTAATCTTACCTTTTGCTAGACCCCACAGCATCCACACAGGACAGAACCATTTCAAATACCCAACAACAGATAGAACTTTAATCAGAGTTCTCAACCAATTCAGCCATGAAATACCAAGCCATAGTTAATGAGATTGCATTATGCCCTTGCTCACAGAAGTGCTTGTTTCTTTAATGTTTAGAAACCAAGATATTTTCAGCTTAGAAAATCCCCAGGCCTTTTATCTGCTCTCAGGTTTCCACAAAAATTGAATAAATTCAGTGAGCACAGATTTATCAAATGGCTATTAAATAAAATGATACAGTTACACTCCATGGTATAAGAAATGCTGGTGAAATCACTTTGCGCATACACCCTGTTCCTCAGGTTTTTCTACAAAATGCCTTTGCAGAGACAGAGACCTGAGCTAGGTGGACCTTTGATTAGATCCCATTCAGCTGCATTAAGGCTCTCATGTTTAGTGAATACTGGATAATTACTTTAATCAAAATTAAATTTCACTGACCTCTTTTCCAAGAAAAACTCAGACATTTGCTATCCTTTCCCTTAAAAGAAATGGTGTCTGCATTTATGTTCATAATATTAACAGATTGATCAGAACTCCTTGATCCCTTTTCTGCAAGAGTTCTTCTATAGGCACAGAATACACATGGGATAAAATACAATCCTGCTAATACGATGGTTAGTTAGGCACAGTCTGATTGAAAATTTAAATGTCTGGGCCCAAATGGGGACTTCTCAGTCCACTTAAATTGACTCTCTAGAGAGTTTAGGCACTCAGCAGAAAAATCTGCGGAGGACGATGTTCTCCTAATACACCTTCTCCTGCAGCAGAGCACTGAGCTCCTTTTTGTTAACACATCTAAATCCATAACCACTCTATAAGAATCAATGCAAGTTTTTCATATAAATACCGGGTCTACACGCAGCAAAAGAGAGAGAGAAGTAGAAGAAGAAAGGAAGGAAATCAAGCAGGTTTGTACCCAACACCGGGAACCTTGATTAAAATCATCATTAAAATTAAGGACAGGTATTACTCTCCTGACCATTCTAGTCACACAAGAAAGCAGTCCTCTCTCACACACACGCACTCTCTATTTCTCTTTTCCTGATGATCTCAGAGACTTATTTTTAGTCAGTTATATTTCCTGTAAGTTTCTTAAATCATAGTTGGATAATCTTCCAGATGCTGGGATAACCCTTTTGTCAGATGAATTCATGGGGATATAACTTCGCTTTGATGAAATTGGGAGTAGCTAAATTAAGAAAAGATTGGCTGCACATATGATTCTTTGTTCATAGTAGAAATCCTATTTTAACAATAACTATTTTTAAGGAACCCTATAACAAAGCAGGTGTGTCGTACACATCATGTTCTTGTGTTTTATATTCTTTCAAATAAGACACTGAACTTCTGAATATTGTGATCTCTCAGTGTGTGTCTTGAAGAAATTATATCTTGGCCTGTATGCTTGCTATTTTCAACCTTAGACGTGGCTATATGTATATGTAGTGCCTATATGTATAGGCACTTTTTGAACTAATTTCCCCAAATTGTTTTCATTTTTGCACTCTCTATGAGCATGCATGTGGCTCAGAGTCACATGTATCAGCACCCTCACAGACAGGTATACTCAGGCTGCTGCCATCCTAGGGAGGGCATTCACACATTTTCAAAAAATCACCATTCACTGATGCTAGAGTCAGCCCTTCATGTAGTGCAGGAGATGGCCATGGTGTCCATCATGTGAAGTAAATCACTTTCCTGATCACAGCTAGTATTTCAGGTTTTTCTGAGGACTTCAGCTGAGCTGAGGATGTGGTCTGCTTACAGACAGAAGCCTCTAGCAGGAGCTTTCAAAGGAATAAATTTGGGTGTCTAAGAGCTAAGTCATCTGGGAAAGAACGACATCTGGAAGGCCATCTGGGGCTCTGACAGGATGGATGGGATACAACTCATGTCATCATTTACTACACAATTCATTTTCTATTTGTCATCTTTAGTTTTCCTTCACCATCAAGAAATTGCAACTCTTGTTTTCCTTTCTTCCCAGTTTATTTGCTCTGAAAGGCTGTCATGAGCAAGTATATGTGAAATTAAAGCTTTTTACAACAAAAAGACATTGTGGTAACATACAGCATCTGTAGTGCTTTAATTTCCCCTAGTACTTTGTCATCAGCTTTGGGAGTATGGTCTCTGCCTTCATACAGCATCATTCCACCCCACCACTACCATCACCAATATGTACACATACTCATCTTAAGTTCAGCAACTCAACACAATGAATCAAAAACCAGCTGAATGCACTTTACCCTATAACAACAGGAATGACTCAGCTCTTTGAGAATGTAGCACAGGATGTGGCATCTAAAACTAAATCTAAAGTAACTAAGGCTACAGCAGCTTCTGACAATCAGTTTAAGCTATGAAAATAGTGCAAGCTCACAAGACGCCTTTACTTGCTTTCTTTTTATAATTCTGCCATAGATGAATGAATTCCAGCTTTGTTTCCAGTTTCAAAAGTACTTTTACTTTGATAACTCTATTCCTCTCTCCTGTTAGTTGCCAGGAATCAAAGCCAAGAAGTTAAACCTGATTATTCATTTTTATAATGAACCTACATTAAATGCAAATTAGAGATGAATATTTGCTATTTTTGCACTTTTATTTTGTCTGTTATCTTAGCCCTAAAGGACTTCAGATAAAGACTCAGTGGTTTTAGAATTACTGTAATACACAAGGTTCTTGCCCTCCATCCCCTCATGCTACCTCTGTGTTGGAGTGATTGCTTTCCTTTCCATTTGGTGATCACTGAACAACATTTTCAGTAAGAATAAAAAGTTAATTCAGTAAATTAATCAGGGAAAGGCTGAGGCTCATTTTGGAATCACATCATGCTGCCTGTTAGTGACATTAGCCTTATTGGTATTCCTTCTTGTTCTAAAATCTATTTATTCACACATGTTGAAAGGGATGAATTAGAATGGTGGGAAATTTAGTGCTGCTGGAAGTGGAGAGTTAATAATGTTAGGTAAGCAAAAGCAAGTGGTATGTGTTATAAATGAAGTCTCAACTCAATCTGAATTTAGTAATATTTATAAAAGGAATATTTATAAAAGATATAAAAGGCAAGTAAACAGCACTGGGTGTGAGGGGTGTCTATGCTCCACCAACACGCACACATGAACATCAAATATTCTAAATATACAGAACATTGCTTTTACATACTGAACCCGAGTATGCTTATACAATCAGAAAAGGTAACAAACAATCCTTTAAGTTCCATGACTTAACAGTCTCCATTTTCCATTACTTTTCTTGATTACAAACAAGTCTCCATTTTCCATTCCTTTTGAACAATATGTCTCACATTAAGTTGTCAAGCAACTCAGTCTTCGGGCCTTATGTATCCTGATCTTCTCAGATCAAAGAAAAACATATCCGTCTCCTTTTCGAGGCCAATAGGCCTGGATCAAAAGGCACGTCCAGGTCACCAGGGAGCATAACAGCAAAACCTTTGATGGCAGTAGCAGCAGAGGGGTCCGCTTCTCTCAGCTCGAGCTTCTTCCCAGCTCCGGTGCACCTATTTCCAGCGACTTTCTGTATGAGCTTCTATGAGTGGTTTGCTGAGTCTGGCCGAGCCTATCTTCATGAGGCAAAGTGCCTGTTCCGTCCTGGTCTCTGTTCTGCTAGCCTGTTCCTTCTTTCTGTTTTCATTCTTTTTGTTTCATTCCTTCTTTCTGCTTCTTTATTGATGACATAACTTCATTACATTGTGTTGCCTTCTTTTTTTATCTTAAGGGCTGGCTCCCCTATTATACCCTTCTCTCCACAGCAGTTCTTTTCAAAACAACTTTTCATTGGTCAAACAAACTTTGCATAAAACAGCAACAGCAAACACCCAGAAAATTCCATGCCTAATGGCTGGAGAACAAGCAACCGGAGACTACATGGAGTCTCCTGAATCACCCTTCTTTGTTTCCTCTAAACTCTTTTACATTCCTGATGGCCTCATCGTTAATAGTCTGATGTTATCATCAACCACTGGGCTTTCCGACCCCCATGGCCACACTCCCACATCTCCCCCTTCTTTATTAATATCAACTATTTTCTCGACACGAATTACCACTCCATATATAACATATGTAAACTCTCCATACTCTCAACTGCGTATGGTATAGGTTGCAAAATGATGAGTTGTGAAGATCTTGTAATATTGGAATAGCTCCTGACAGGAAGTGTGGAGACAAAGCTCTTTTGCGTGAGTAACTAAGATTTGAGCCTACTTGCAGAAGTGAATGCTTGGTATTACATAATCCTATTTTCTGTCTGTGTTCTGCATTTTTGGTTAATTAACCAAAAATCCACAACAGCAGTCACTGAGATGAAAACTGATCTGCCCTATAGTCCATAAAACTACAACAGTTTCAATAGGAAAATCCTATGTTTTATCCTTTTGTAACTTAAAAGTGACTTAGTGTAAAAAATACACCCTACAAGTTAGCAGATTTGCATTCTTGGTTGCATTTGAAAATCATGTCTCCTAACTGGAGAGACAAACCATATCTGTGACTGTATTTCACTGCTGTTAGTACTATTGCAGTGCAAGATAGTTAAGACAGAGTAAGACATAAGCTAGAGCAGCAGAGGATTTTGTGCATCACCACTCATTTATGAAAGACTTGCAATTTCACTTGAATAAATCCATTTAAGATGAAAGAAAATTACAGAGTTATCAATCAGGATACCCACCTGAAAGAAACTGGAAATTCTTTCAGGTGGAAATGGGAAAATGAGCAAAAAAAAAAGATTTGATGGGAGATATGGAAGCCAAGCTCGACTCTCAAGCTTGGAGCCCAACTGTTTTGATCCTTGTAGCCTGAGCAAAGTCCTAAGACACAGCATGTGAAAGGATCCTCCAGAGTTGATCTCATGCTGTCTCAAGCAAACACGTTGCACAGCCCCTTTCATTAGCTCCACCAAGGTCAATCCTGAAACTTGTTTTGTTTTCCTTCCTATGAATAAATACATAAAATTGGGCAGAATTCAGGGACTTACCCCTATCCAGCAAAACATTAACTACCCAGAGTATCATTCCTTAAGAAAGCATAGCTACACTTTGTTAAGTGTTTTATTATCATAGAATATTCTAAGTTGGAAGGGACCCACAAGGATCATTGAGTCCAAGATAAGCATAGGAGAAACTAAAGGTTTATAACAGGTAACAGAAGAAATCCACTTAACATTTTTTCCTCTTTGTTTATGGTCTTTCTTTCCCTTCTTTCATTTCTCATTTTCTCTGTTTTATGTTGTGTAGACTCTGTTACTGGACAATGAAAACATATTTGGACACAGTGTACATAATCTCTCTTGCACAAGATTTTCTATGGCTGTTTAACAACTAAAAGAGGAGATGAGCAAAAAAAAAAATATTTAGAAGTAATCAGAAGGCAGATCTCTACCCACCACAGAAGTCCTTGAATGCCTTCCACTGCTCCTCCTGAGAGGCACCTGAAGTGCAGGTAGCCCAGAGGGGTTTGTCACAAGCTTGTGATGCCTCTGGCAAGTGCACATATGGGAACTGATGCTCTTCCATCAACTAACACATTTCCTGAACACAGCCAAATGTCCTTCTTTCAGAAAACTGTCTTCTTTGTAATTATTTGTCATAGAAAGACAAAGAAAGCTAAGACAACTACAGTTAAACTGACCTTAGTTAATGAACCTTATAATTTTACAGTCATTACTGTGGAGAACTGACCATTACCATTACTCTCTAATTAGGAAGTCATTCTACATCTGAACTGAACTCTTGCCTTCCCTTGAAATCCTCCCCCCCCCCCCCCCACCCCCCGCACTGTGCTCAGACCTCAACCAAGAGAAGAAAATCATCATCAGAGTCCCATGACTTTAACAGCCTCCCTATAGATAACACTGTTAACTCATGTCTATCTGATTAACTAAAATATCAAAACAATGAAGGGACTTAGTCATGAAAAGCCCATTAACTTCAAAAAGAGGTCTATAACTAGGCCTGTAAATACTTCCCTCTATGTCACCAATATCATTCTGTAAGTTGTTTTTTGTTTGTTTGTTTGTTTTAACCAAATTCTTTGCATTTAACTGGAAGAAAAAATAAATCCACATATTTCATGTTTTAACAACAAAAAGAATATCTTGTGTTGACAGAATTGCCTGTCTCTTGCTAACACTGCTGAAGAATTAGATCTTATTCAATGGATTTTTTCTACTAGCTTCTTCAAGGTCCTACTTAATAACAGCTTAATTTGTCACTTGGGTTTTGATCCCTTGCAATCTTGTGTACTTTTGTCAAAAAAAAAAAAAAAAAAAAAAGAAAGAAAAACACCTCAACAACTATTCAAACAATCCTTACCTTATTTCTGTTAAGCCCTTCCTTAATTTATATGCAGAAAAATGTCAGCATTCTCACCTGACACCCCCATAAAAACCTGGTTCCTGATCCAGGTCCAGCCCCTATGCGTTTCACAGTTTCATCCATTTCTGACAACAGTTTTACATGCAAATTGAAGCTAGGGACGGTTTAACTTATTTTTTTAAGCACAGATGAGGGAGTCTTGATAACTGGAAAGAAATGCTACATATGCTGTCCTATATAAATGTTAGAGAAAACAAGAACAGCATGCACCAGGTTGGCTTCATCTTCTCAGTTCTGTGAAAGGGACATTATACTTTCCAAAACAAATGATTCTGGAAAAAAAAATAATTAAACATTAACCAGTTAAAATAATTTAACTGAAATTAAATAATATTTCTACTTCCTGAATAAGCTCTGAAAGGATGTAATCCATAAATACTACAATATAATGGAAGCCAATTATGAGGTTTGACAATTCTTATAAATTGAGCAGTGCGATTATCTGCACTTCATTAAGTACATTAACATGTTGGGTAAAATACTTATAATCACATCACTCAATTTACTGGACTTAGCAAATGTTGTAATTCATTTCACAGCAAATCCAATATTATAGCAAAATACATTACAATATACCCATTAAAGCATATATAAAAGCACTGCCCTCTTTTGGTTAGTATCCAAACATATTAGTGAATAGGGTCTCTGTTTGATGGATTTGTGCTTTATATCAGTCATCTTTGGGAAATTCTAAAAAGTCACTTTATGCAAGAGGGATGGCCCTGAAGATGTGGACAAGCTCTGCTGAATTATATGGACTCTCATTCTATGTGTCAAGACATTCATAGTATTCATGTCAATCTTCAGCTTAAAATTTAATAAGATGAAGGGTTTTTATTTCCTGGGACTGTACGATATCATCCTGTTTCATCTGGGGGCTTTCTAGGAAAAGTGCCACTATGGGTTTCTTTGTATCCCAGGTATCACTGGTGAAGCCTAATAAGATGCAATTCTCTCAAAGATTACAGACTTTGATGTTCTGGAACATGCATGTTGTTTTAAAGAGAGTAGGCTGTGCAAAAAGAGAAATACAAAGAGCTCCTCAAAATAAAGGAAAAGAAGCCAAGAATAATGTTGGAATGCCTACAAAAATAAATAACTTCACATAAAATTAATTAGGACATTCTGTTCTTATTCTTGAAATAAAGTAGATCTTGCCTTGATACTCCTGAAAATAGGTGTGGTTGTTCTTAATTTAGAAAACATTTCCATTCACAGGATTAATGACATTCTGCAAATTATTGGAACAAATGTTTGCAGGAATTATTGAGGTCTTGGAATAGTTTTTTGTTTGGTTGGTTTTTGTTTGTTTGTTTTATATGCTCACCCCCTCTTTAACCATTTGCAAATTCCTCAGACTGAGTGGCCTCAGTTCTCAATTTGGAAATGAACAACTGAATTTTCTTTGGTTTCCAAGGTTTTTGAACTTTTGTTCTTCCTCCTATGGCCAATCACAGCATTTTGGTCAGCAATCCAAGGAGGTGGATTGGCATCTGAATGGCGTCTGAAGGGTATGATGCAGGTCTGAACAGTATACTCGGTATGTACATGGCAAGAAGTTTTCTGGAAGCATAAGGCAACAGCAGCACATAGGGATTTATCTGAATGACACCTCTGCTACTCCAGGGTATTGTTTTGTAATTCATTCTCTTGATTAATTATCTAGTCAAAATATCATGCTTTAATTAACAGTGGTAAAGAAAGAGACCACCATTTTTGTTAGAATATCAACATTTCAAACAATTAGTTTCACTTCAATCTCTTCTAAAAAGTAATAAAAAACCACCAATCATCCTATATTGAAGAAATGTTAAAAGGTAGAGGAACAAGCGATACTATTTCCACCATAGAAAGTCCTTGAGAGAGCAAGATTTAGACTAAAGACACTAAACTTGTACTTATTTTCAAGTACAAGGAAAAAAAAAATATCTTTTTGCTAATCAGTAAAGTTTTACAATATGCATATTGCTACCATCTCAATTTTTAGTGGTGGCATCACAGCTTGTAATTTGCATAAAAATCATGCATTTCTAAAGGAAAAAAAATATCAGTGATGTAGGAGTCTTTCCAACTATTAGTGAAGCGTACACGTCTGTTTTTTTCCTGGAATGAATAACAGTAATTCTTTGAAATATTCTATTCTTTGAGCAGAATTCTTTGGAGCTTTGTGGGCAGTTCATTTACTAACAAAATTGAAGGAATGATTTGTAACTGACTAAATGACTTAGCCTATTCTGAACCTATGCAGATTCATGCAAACATCCAAGAGAGAGCTACTGCTAAACTACACCACTTCTAGTTTATCAGCAAACATGTGCTTACTAGGATTCAGAGAACAATATGGCCCTTCACTCTTCAACACAAGAAAGAAAGTAAATGAAATAGAAGGTTTCTTTGACATTTCCTATCAGATATTCTTATCTTACAATCTTTGAACATTACCATCATTATAACATCCAACTCACTTAACTCTTCTATATCATGCAGATGAGCAAAGCTAAAGGGTATAGCAGTTATTGGTTCAAGAACAGATAATATGTTCCTAATGATAGGAAAATGTATGAATTTAGACTACCTCAAAGAATAAATGTATTTATGAGGGCCATATAAGCACAATAGATAAATGTGTAGGATAAGTTAAAATCTCTCTGCATTCTGTAATTGTTAGTACTTACATAGAATGTAACAGTATTTACTACCAAAACATGTATATCAGTCTTGCATATGGAATATTAAAGTTCATTATTAAATCATTTGAAATAATCAAGAGCAGAGAGAGGAGACAAAGTAGTCTCAAAGCTCAATAAATAAATATATCATCAAAAAATACTGACTATTGACAAATGCAAGGGAGTATACACTGGCAGGAATACCTGGAATTGTTCACACACACCATTGAGTTTTAAATCAGCTGTAGCCATTTGTTAATAAACCTTGAGTGTCAGAACAGACAGATTTTGGAAATAATTTTCTTGATATCCAGCAGCCAACAGAAAAAGCTTACAGTTTGTCAAGATATATAAAGAATTGGGTTGAGAATAAAAATGAGATTACAATGACACTACATAAATCAACAGCAAGGCTTCATTTGTAGTGTTCAGTCACAGCTACACAGTTTAACAGAGATATAAATGAAGTAAGGAATCCAGAAACTGTCAAGAAAAACTATTAAGCTGCAATTATTTCGTATCTTCTAACTCCAAGTTAAGATAAGTAGGAAGGCACATTACTGAGGAGGTTAACTGGATTCTCCTGTGTACCACTCCTACTATCAAAACAAGAGGAGATTCAAGAAGTAAGGTTAAAATGATAACACAAAGAAATTATAATGGATATAAATTTTCATTCTTTGGGAAATCTAAGTATCAACCACTAAATGCACAGGGTTACACTGTTTGGATAGGTAATTGTGCATGCTAAGTAAGATTTTGGTATCTATCTCTTCCATATAACTGAGGACACCACTAGAGACAAGATATTGACCTGCAGAGCAAGACTTAGTCCAACCATTCCAGTGCTTCATTGATTAAACCACAGGCATAACTCATAGAATTATTGAACCATTAAGGTTGGAAAAGACCTCCAAGATCATCTGGTCCAACCATCACCCTACTACCAATGTCACCCACTAAACCATGTCTCTAAGCACCACGTCCAACCTTTCCTTGAACACCCCCAGGGACAGTGACACTACCACATCCCTGGGCAACCCGTCCCAATGATTGACTGCTCTTTCTGAGAATCAATATTTGCTCATTTCCAACCTGAACCTCCCCTCGTGCAACTTGAGGCCATTCTCTTTAGACCTGTCACTAATTATCTGAAAGAAGAGGCCAACCCCCAGCTCCCCACACCTTCCTTTCAGGTGAGAGCAATAAAGTCTTCCCTGAGCCTCCTCTTCTCCAGACTAAACAACCCCAGTTCCCTCAGCTGCTCCTCACAGGACTTGTGTTCCAGGCCCTTCACCAGCTTCACAGCCCTTCTTTGGACACATTCCAAGGCCTCAACATCCTTCCTGTACTGAAGAGCCCAAAACAGAACATGAAAGCACTGATCGTGAAAATCTTGCTAGCATTCAATCATGAGACATTTCTCACATGTTGTAGTTAAGAGAGACATTTCTTGAGGTAGAAAGCAAAACTGCAAAAACACTAATGTTTTAAACTACTAGAAAACTTTTAAAGGCAGAAAGGTGTTCAGACCAATATACAGAAAGGCAAAGACAGAAAATACAATTTTCTGAGCAAACTCAGGTGACAGGAAATTCTCTTTACCAGATGCAACTTCTTAACATGAATGACACTATTGACTAAAAACCAGTGCAGCACAATGAAGACTACAGTTCAAATTCTGGGAACCTTTTAATGTGCTGACAAAAGAGAATATGTAAATACAGCCCAACAGCCCACTTACTGCTCTCTTTTTTATAAGCCCCCTTTAAGTATTGAAAAGCTGCGGTAAGGTCTTCCTGGAGCCTTCTCTTCTCCAGGCTCAACATCCCCAGCCTTTTTTCATAGGAGAGGTGCTCCAGCCCTCTGATCATCTTTGTAGCTGTCCTCTGGACCTGCTCCAACAGATCCACAACCTTGTTTTGCTGGGGGCTCCTGTGCTTGGATGCAGCACTCCAAGTGGGGCCTCACAAGGGCTGAATAGGTGTTCCTCACCAAATTTTTTGAATACTAGGAAAGGAAAGCTATTAAATGTTATCTTGGCAAAGTTCACTTGCAGAGCCTTTGACCAAGGATCTGCCATGGCCTGTAGATTTGTTCTCTGATTCAAGCTGGACTCAACACAAATTATTCACACCACTATAATACAGATGGTGTCATACTGAATCCTGTGTGAAAGCAAGCTCTCTGCTGAAGAGACAATAACAGAAGTTTATAAGAAAATTCAGAACAAAGGATCTCTTAGTTCCTGATAAAGAAGAAAAAAATATCACTCTCAACACAGAATCTGTGAAGCATCTGCGATTTGCTATTGACAGAATGTCCTTTACAGGTTAAGAACAATCACCATGGAAATAAACTATCAAAGTATTTCCCACACCTGCCCTCTGTCTTGCACCACAGAAAAATTGTAATGCAAAAACAAACATGTTTATTCGGACTGCAAATCATATTGCATGTCCTTCATGCTCTACCTTCTAGTGTCCCCTTTACAAGTACTTTCATTTGCAACAGTAATATCTACTGGGATTAATTCTGTTAAAAACTAGTTCCTGTTAATGGGCATGTGTGAAATCTGGTCATAAAAAAAAAAAGAATGGCTACATTTTGATTCACACATTTCTTAAGTTTGCTTTCACAGGAGCTTTGTTATTATGTGTGAATTATTTGTTCTGGAACACTTTTTAGCAAAAGAGAGTTGCAGCATCTAAGTGAAGCTACAGGCTCAATAGTAACACACACTAATAACCAAAACTGCATGTGAGAAATTTCATTTCAGTCACTGAAAAGATCTAGTGGTACATGAACAACTATATATTTATCCTACCTTTTACTTCAGAATGTTTAATAACAGCTCATACTTCCAGAAAGTGCCCTTATAATAATAATAAAGATCTGATCTCAGGCATAACATAGTTTATACTTTGACCAGTGATTTCTAGATTTGGCTCAACATCTTGTATTGAACTTTTTAGAGAGATTTTTCTTATTGATTTAAACCCCCAAAAAATAAATCAGTATGCCCTAGTACTTTTAATGCTTATTCACATCTAAAATTAAAAACTATACCTTACATCTTGTTTGAAATTGTTTCCTTTTTTAAACTATTGACTTGTTTTAGTCACTGAAATTTGTAATTCCTAAAGACTGCTGAAAATAAGAATGTATTTGGAAAAAAGTAAAAAATAATAAATAAAAATGCACATGCACTTTGAGCACCATACACTGTATTTCAACAAAAGTATGCTTTTAATCTAGTTAGATTGCTTTCTTAAAATTAACATCAATACACGTATAATTTTATTTGTATTGTTACATTTAAAAATCTTGAGCTGGATAACAAGACTAAGTAAAAAGTTCTACAAATAAGCCATTGCACTGAAAACACTGCTGAGACACAAGTTGTTTCCTGGGTATTTTTAATATTCTTTGCAGTTGTGCTTACAACCAATGCAAATATTGGATATTTAAATGAAGTATGGTGTTTAAGTGAAGTAAAAATAAAAAGAGGTCAGATAGTCCAATGCCTTCTATAGTACTTATAGAAGTAAAGTGAAACATGAGAGTATACACATAATGGTTCAGAGTTCTTCCATATTATAATGAGCTCTTAACATATAATTTACAGAGTTTTCTAAATTCTCAGTAAATTCCATAATAGGCATCACTGTGAAAATGTACTGTCCTTGCTCTGAGGAGCTTATTTGTCTCCACTCTCCAAGGGCTGACTGCTCTAAGCAAAATGAAATCAGCTTCAGACTCAGAAGAGATTGAATATCACAGTTATTTGGCAACTGTACCATATAAAAAGAAGTAATGAACTCAGTCTTGACTGCAGTTCACACCCCAGCTGGCTTGAGACAATAAATATCAGTGAGCAAAACCAGGTGGGAAGCATGAGGTCTTCCTACTTGAAACTTTGTCAGCAACCTCAGAGACGATCTTTCTGTGCACTGAATCCTTTGCTAAACCTAGTGAGTTCAGGGAGGTATTTACTGACTTCTTTCACATAAAGAATTCCCTACTTCTTGCACACGACTGCTTTCCAGAATCAAATCGCCTCCTGTAGAATATAAGTAATTTTTCCAGTAGAGGAACAAAGGGAAGTTTTTAGCATACAAGCTTTTAGCACAGGGATAGCATCTATCCCCAGCTCCAAATTAAAATCCCCTTGGGACTGTCTCTGCTAGCTTTCATAACTACTCCATTCATTCCAGAAGTATTGAAGTATAATGGTGGTTTTGAATCCATGACCACAATGCTTAGTTAATCTGTGAACAAATTATACTGTCTGTAAATTACTTAGAGGCTTTTTTTTTTTTTTTTTCCTGCCATAGTTGCTTAAAAATATCCATTTGAGGGATGTCATTGCTTTAAATTGCCACAATATTAAGAAATCTGAATGGAATAAACTCTTTCAAGATCACGGGAGAATCAGTGCCACACCGGTTAAGGTGGTAAGGTTTGGCTATGCAACTGTTGTCAGCACAGTCCACTGGACAGTACATACTCTTTAGAGCAGGCACAAAACGTAGATCTACGGAAGCT